>NC_090297.1:113762500-113970000 GCF_039906515.1 Pseudorca crassidens | reverse complement strand
AAGAGAATATTCTTAGCTTAGTGAGTGCTTCTTGCCCACCTTCCAGCTTCTGCTATTCAGGTTTGATGGTGATTCTCAGTGTGAGTAGGGACCGGCTTATCAAAGGTTTTCCTTCCCCTTGGCCTCTTATCTCACCTAGAAACCCTAGCAACAGAGAAGCCAAATTTCTCCAGATCCTTAACATCCAAAGCAGTCACCTCCCTTCCCTCTCGTGGTCCCTTAACTTCCCTTTCCCCCTCCCTGCCTTTAATCTCCAGTTCCTACCAGCTCTGTTCATAGCAAACACAATTCTCCAGAATCCCCTCCACAAAAGCCAATACCCCAGATGCCAGAGCTTAAGACCCTAACTCCAACTAGGGGTCCCCAACACCAGCTGTGTATTAGGATCTCCTGAGGGGCTTTTAAAAATCACCAGTGCCTTGGCCTCACTCCCAAAGATTAATTGTTCTTGGGTGAAGCCCCAAGCATCGGGATTTTAAAACACCTCCCCAGGTAATTCTGATGGGCAGCCAGGGTTGAGAATCACCGAGCTAAGCAAACGCCTGCTTTCCAGGCATCACCCTCAGCAAAGGCGCACACCATGAGGTGCCTGCCGTGCCCTCTTCCCTCTACCAGCAGTTCCGTTTATTGCCAATCCTGCTTTGCCCTCCCCTCCTTCTGGGGAGAACCCCAATGAAGCTCTCTTAACTTTCCTCCATTCTCATCTCTCTCAAACGAATGTTCACAATTCTAATTGGATTAACTGAGTCTACTCGAGTTTAATCACATAGCTCTCATCAAACTGGGGGCATCCTGGGGCTGAGTCCCCAGTATCCGATGGATGCCCCCAGAAACAAAGTCTGTCAGACTGGACATATCTCCCCAGGACAGGATATCTGCCTCCCCATCTAACTTGGGGCTCCTTTGGGGCAAGAGCTATGCATGTTCTCTCAGTCTGGAGCTCCCCGAGGGCAAGGAAGAAGCTGGGCACCCTCTCCCCATCAGAGAAGCAGCAGACTAGTGGAAAGCAAGGTACATGAGCATGGAAACCAGCCCGAGGGGGTCCTAAACCAGGTTCTGCCCCTTACTTTCTGTGTGACCTTGGGCAGCCTATTTACCTCCCCTCTCTCATCCTTGATTTCTTCATCTGAAAATGGAGATAATAATAGTACTTGCTTTATGGGGTGGTTGTGAGGATTAAATGGGTCAGTATCCATACAGCTCTTAGAACAGTGCTGAGCACCCAATAAGCTCGCCGGGTCTGGCTGCTGGATCAGTCTCCATCCCCATGCGCAGGGCCCTGCCCAGGGAGAAGTGTGCGGGGCGTGGAGGTAGAGGAAGTAATCCCTAAGGATGCTACGTCACCCTGAGGGAAGGAGAGAAGAAGCCAAAGGTTGTATATGGAGTTAAGAGAAATATGAATAATTTTTTGAGCACAAAAGCAAAGAGATCAGGAGGTCAGGGGATCAGCAGTGAGGCAATTTATGACCACCAGCAGGAGAAGCCACCCTGAGAGACGGAAATGAATTCTTTGTCTCAATGAGGGCTGAGAACAGCAGAACAATTCGATAAATTGTCCTTTTTCCCCCTAGAGGGGGGCGGAGGATTGTGTTCCTGCTGCTTACCAGAGACACAAAAGGAAAAGGCCAAATCCTGATTTTCAGCCTGGAAAATAATCCTGACCATAAAGGAAACCCTGAGTCCCTGAGAACGAGGGGCTGCCAGAGGTCACCCTGTCCCTCCCCCTGCTGCAGAGACTGCAGCCCAGAGCAGTGAGAGAGGCACCCTTTCTTCTAAAGTCCTCCCAGCAAAGGGGCTTGTCCTCATTCCTCCTCCACGTTTGTGTCTTCCAGCCCAGGTGGCTGTGTAAGTCCTTCCACATATCAGGCCTTGGGCTTTCCCGCTGCTACACCAGTCTGTTTTCTCTTGTTCTCCTCTTCCTTCAGATGCCCAGCTTTGACATGTATGAGGATCAGAGTAGAGGCAGAGTCTCTTAATGGCGATGAGGAGAGATTCAAATCTGTACTGCAAGGGGTGGGAGTGGGGGCAGAAAGAAGAGCAGCAGGTCCCTTGGGGGATGGTGGACCAAGGAATCAGGCTCCTTGGATGGGGCTTGGGTGTCAGAGGATGTCTGAGGGAGCTGACAGGCTTTGCTATTGAAGCAAAGGACTAAAGGCCAGACCCCAGAAGGGACTATCTACTGAGGATGAGTGTCCAAAATATCTGGGGAGAGGTTGGGATAGGCTGAAGCTGCTCGGAGGCAGGGGAGTAGAAAGAATGACCTTGGCAGAGGCAGGCTCCCAGGGTGTGTTTACCACGCACCAGCCTTGCCTTCGAGCAGCTGTGGTCCATTCTTTCCCACCCATTTCATCCCCCTCTTTCTCAGTGTTTCACATCCCGACATGGGGGGACAATTTGTGCTAAATGGACCAGTTACCTCTTATTAGGTTTGATGAGGATTTCATTGCCTCAGCTCACAGGGATTGGAAGATTCCTGCTTCAAATGAGCAGCCCAGTTGAGGAGATCAGCTCAGAGAAAGAGAGGAGAGAGTCAGCACTCAGGGGCCCTGGACAGGGGCAGGGAGGTGGGGAGTGGGTATGGAGGAGGAGAGAGTGGGGAATAGACTTAATCAGGAAAAATTGGAAAGTAATGTCAACTAATGACTCAAACATCAAGCTCCAGAACTAGGGGGAGCCTCAGACAACATGAGGTCCATTCCCCGTTGAGATGGTGAAATGATCTGTCACAAAGTAAGTCATAGTCAGAGTAAGACTGGCACCAGAACCCAGGGAGGCCTCTTGTGTCTTAGGCCAGGATCCTTGCTAACTCCTACTTTCCCACCCCTGCACCCCAGGCCCATTCCAAGTGCTTTTATTAGCAAAGGCACCCCTTATGTCCAAACAGCTCTGATCATTATGTAGCTCTGGTCTCCTGTAGGTATCTGAGAATCAGAGACTATAGTGAGCAGAAGGTGGGGATGCAACGAGAAAGAGAGAGTCTCTCATCTTCCTTTGGCCCTTGGTTTTGGTTCCCTTGGATCCTACTCCCAAGTCTACAGTCTGCTGATCTTTAGCATTCCCTAGCGCTTCTTCGAAGACCTAAAACCACCCATCGTTAGATCTATTTAGTATCAGGTCTGGCTGTGAGAATTGTGGTTTATGTTTGCATTCAAGCTGGCAGCTAAGATTATGGGCTGAAGTTGTATTAAGGTTATTGAACATCATAGTAGGTTTAAGGGTGAAGTTGAATAAGGTTCACGTGAATGGAAATATAGAGCTAGGCTTACTTAACCCTTATTATAAGGGGGGCCATTACCTTAAAGCACAACCCTTAGCAATGTCACTCCAGAAGGGAAGGATTGGGAGTTTGGGATTAGCAGAAACAAACTATTATATATAGAATGGATAAGCAACTTTCCCACCCCTGCACCCCAGGCCCATTCCTACTGTATAGCACAGGAAACTATATTCAATAACCTGTAATAAACCATAATGGAAAAGAATATGAAAAAGAGTATATCTATCTATCTATCTATATATGTATAACTTTATCACTTTACTGTACACCAGAAACTAAGAAACTAATACAACATTGTAAATCAACTATATTTCAATAAAAAACAAAAACAAACTTACAGGATATAGCCAAAGCTGTGCTTAAAGGGAAAATTAATAGTGTTAAATGATTTAAACTTAAAAACTAATAAAATTTTTAAAACACTCAAAAAAAAAAAAAAAAAAGTCACTCCTGTCCTAATAACCCCAACAGAGGCTTGCTAAGGGTTTGGGTTAAGATTAATTAATTAGCTTGTTCACCCATTCATCCATTTCATCATCTCATAAACATGTATTGAAAGCTTACTCTATGCCCAGGCACTAGGCTAAGCACTTAGGACACAAAGATGAATAAAACACACCCCTTGCTCTCCTGGAGCCGCAGTCTAGTGGGAAAGATTGACAGATAGCTACAACTGAGTTGGGAAGTACAGAGATAGAAACATACCCATTTCTTTAAGAGTGCAGAACACTAGTTACTGAACTTAGCTTGGAGACATCAAGGAAAGTTTCCTAGAATTGGGTATTGAGAATTAGGATCTTCAAAGTCTGAAATATGGCCTTAAATAAGACAGCTCCCCTCTCTGGGCCTCAGTTTCCTCTCGCTCTAACAGCCCCATGGGATTGTCATCATATGTTTGTTTCTGCTAAGGAGGCAGAGGCCGTTCCCTAGAGATGCCTGCTGAGGGGTTCCATCAGGACATATATAGGGGTGTTCTATAAATGCTCCCTGTTTAAGAACTGCTTCTATTCCTCCGGAGAGCCAGGGTCAGGGACCAATTTCCTTACTCCCTGCACATGACATGGTGGGTCTTCCTACATGAGACAGCCATGCTCCAGGCCACAGTATTCCTCCCTGCACCCACTGGCTTCCCGGCTTCTGGGCCAGGGAACAGGCCTAGCAGTGGCTGACAGGCAGGGTCTGGCTGCTGGTTTCGGTGGCATTGCCTAACTGGACAGATGGAGAATGTTGATTTAATGTCCCTCCAGTGCCTCTATTCCAGCCTCTGAGACACAGCCAGCAGTAAGGCACTGGCACCTACTCCTCTTCTGGCAGGCATGGCAGTTCCCCTCCTCCACCAGCCTTCATGCCTGAGCCTCCAGCTTCCTCCTGCCCCATCCCCAAGTCCTCCCCACATAAAGCCCGAGTCTAGGCTCTGGGACTAGGTCTAGGGGAAAGTAAATCCCGAGGAAAAATTTGCCCCCGATGAAAAAGAACAAAACAGCAGAAACATGGCTCCTCCTCTGGGGGTCCTTCAAGAGGGTCTACCTGAGAGCAGGATGGTGTTTGCCAGGGGACGGGGAGGGGGAAAGGGGAGGTATTAGTCAAACGGTACAAAGTTTCAGTTATTCAAGAGGAGTCAATCCAAGAGAGCTACTGTGCAGATTAGTGCCTGTAGTCAACAATGCTCTACTGTACTCAAACATTTGCTATGAGAGTAAATCTTATGTCGACATAAAATAATAATATATAAAAAGAGGCAGAAGGAAACTTTTGGAGGTGATGGATATGTTTATGGCATGGATATGTTTACCTCCAAACTCATCAGGTTCTATACATGAAATAGGTGCAGCATTTTGTACATCAATCATCCCTCAGGCATGCGATTAAAAAAAATAAATAAAAGACTGGCACCAGCCTCCATCCTGCTGTTTAAACCAAAGACCTGCTGTACTTGACTGCTCTTTCTTCCTCCGCATTCAGCGCTAACCAGTCTCCAGCTCCTGTTGGTGGTTATTAGTTATGTCCATTTCCTTCCGTCTCCACTGCCAACACCTTGGTCCGTATGCTATGGCCCCTCCTGCCTGGACCACCAGCAACAGCCTGTCGGTGTCTGTTCAGCTCTGTTCTCTGCAGTTCTGTGTGTCTGCAGCCCCAGTGGTCTTTCTCAAGCTCAAATGTAACCACCTAGTTCCCCTACTTAAAACTCACTGGTGACTCCGTTGCCCTACGGATCACACTCAGAATCTTCCCATTAGCTACAAGAGCCTGCCTGGGATGGCTCTGTCTTGCCTTCCAGCCTCCCGCTTCCCACACTCCCTCTTGCCCTGTATACTCCAGCTCTGACAGGCTTCTCCGAGTTTTTGGAACTGGCCACATATCTGTCTTCACTGAGGCCTCCACATGCCCTGTTCCCTTGCCTGCAATGTTCTTTTCCACCCTGGCCCCGAACCGCCCCCCTCATCCCCTACTTATCCCTTAGACCTCACACTGAATGTCACTTCTCCATGGAAGCCTCTCTAATTCCTCCAAACAGGTGAGATCACCTCGTTATTGCCCTCAAGCACCCTCTATTTTCACCAGCAGCGTTAATCACACTTGTAATTAGGTATTCAGTGTCTGTTTTCCCTGCTGGATGGTAAACCCTGTATAGGTAGAGACTGCCACTACTGTTCACTGCTGTCACCATACTGCCTGACACACAGGAGGCTCTTAGGACTGAGAAAAAGAGAGAGATGTTCCCCATTCTGAATTCTACAAAGGATTTCTTGGAGTAGAGAAGGGGGGGCTAGGTTCCTTGTAACAAAGTACAGATCCAGAGGGGGATCTGGTTCCTTGTAACAAAGTACAGATCCAGTTAGACGCAGGAGGAACTTCTCCACTAAGTAGTGGGGAAGTTCCAGGAAATCATCCTTCAGGCACCAGAATAAGAGTAGAAATGGCATGTAAGTGCAAAAAAAAAAAAAAAAAAAAAAAAAAAAAAAATCCCAAGGAACAGTGAACAAAGCTATAAATACAGCCAAGCATCGGGTGACATCACCTGAGCACAGTGCAGCGATTTATGGCCAGGTCACACGGCCCTAAAGTGTATTTATAACGGTGTAACTCACTAGTACTTCTCCCTGCCTGCTTGCCCTCCCTCCTTCTCCTGCTTGATGGTGGCCACAGTCCTGCTCTTCTCACGAAAACAGGATGGCTGGGCCGGGCCCCTGCTTTGGGAGTACCAGGATGCTCTGAGGAGTGGGGCTGTCTCTCCAAAACTCTGCATTCAAAAACCTGCCCCTGTTCCCCGTTTCCTAGTGAGTTGTGGACATTTAAGGCATGCAAGGCCCCCGTGGCCTTCACTTACCTTTGGGCTCCGTGGACAGCTTTATCAGCTTCCAGCTTTATTCACATACGCTACGTGGTTCCTAGAATCCGGTGAGTTTCCCCAAAGAGTCCCTAGGGATTCACCCCTTCATCCTTTGCGCATGCTTTCCCCTCCATGTGGTGTATTTTTCTACCATAAATCTCCAGTCAAAACTGCTCCTTCAAGGCCCAACTCAGATGCAGCATTTTCACTGAGCTGCCTGGTGGGATGATGTACCTTTTGGTTCTCTCCTCACAGCGCCACTGACTGCACTCTCTGCAACTTGAGGTCACTCGTTTACTATGATAAACTTGCACACAGACATGTCTTGTTTCCACCTCGAACTGTGAGTCCCTTCCCCATACATCTTAGTTCTTCCCTCAGGGTCTTCTCAGGACCTGCCACATGGCAGAAGCTCAGAGAATGTTTGTTCAATCAAATATCTCTTCCTTCTGTGACCCTAGTCCCCCCTGAGCATCTACAACATGTCCAGCATGGTGTTAGAAGCTGTACTGGCATGATTTTCAGTCCTCACAATGACTAGAAGGGCGTCAACATCTCCACTTCTGTGTAGGGGGATTGAGGCAGAGAGAGGTTAAGTAGCTTGCCCAAAGGTACAGAGCAAGTATCAATAAATGTGACCATAGGACTCTCAACAAGTATGTCAAAGTCTACCATGTTTCTTCTATTCCTGGAGACCTTGCGCTAAGTGCTGTATAGCCTGGTTTCTATCTAATATCCCAGGATTTGCATTCTCTTCTCAAAGACACTGCACACAGCCAGCTGACAGCCTGCCTCTTCACAACTGGTTCCAGGGTGGCTTGCTCAGGTGCTGGGGTTATCAAAGTGGAGTTTTCTGAGGAGGCTTGTGAGAGAATCACTGCTTTGAAAGAAGAAGCCCCAGGCCCTTCTGTGTTCTGGGGACCTACCCCTCTCCTACCTCATTTACATGGGGGAAAGAAAGCTCAGAGCCAGTGAGAGAGACTGAGATAAACAGTCACCTGGCAGTCACCCACTGCTCAGGACACCGGCTTTCCTCTCCATCTCTCCTCCTCTGCTTCTGGATCTTCTTGGGTAATTTTACCGCCACCTCTATTTAGAGTCTTAAATGGAAAGAGAAGCAACGATGAACTGAGATTCTCTTTCTCACCAACAAACCATCAGATGCTTACCTCTGGGAAAGTGGGAACTAGAAAGTACCCAAGGTGGGTGGGGAGTAGGGTGTTGGTGGTGTAATTCAGTTAGGCTGGGACCTGAGTCATGGTCTCGGGCAAGCAGAGTTTGGGAAGCAGAGATTGGGAAGTGGGGGCAGAGTGACCATGCAGGAAGCAAGCCAGAGCAAATCAGAACAATTATGTGTCTTCCCAACTCACCCTCAGCTGGGCCACCAGCATGTGGCTTAAGGCACTGAATAAAATCCAAAATATTTAACAAGCCAAGTGATGTCGTTAAAGAATTGCTATTAATATTATAAGGGATTCTTATCTCTTCTATTATTGCTCAGAGTTGAAAAGTGACTAAAAATGATGCTGAGTTCCTAGAGGTGTTCCCCACAACTCCACCTTCTCACATAGGCCGCTTGCAACCCCCAATTAGGCTGCAGAATCCAGCACGTTCATTCCCCGTGCAAAGTGTGAATTGAAAGAAGTTTGCCTTTGGTGATACAGTCTCTTTCTTAAAGTGTTATTCCACAATCTTGAGAGCTCTCTTACTGCTCTAAACTTTCACTGTCAAATGAGTTTATACTAAAATGTGAAAGACTCCATATCCTCCCCCACCAGATATATAATATATATTTTTTATATATATTATATATATATATGTATATGTATATATATATATATATTTGGCTATGCCACATGGCTTGTGGGATCTTAGTTCCCTGACCAGGGACTGAACCTGGGCCTCTGGCAGTGAAAGTCCTAACCACTGGCGCACCAGGGAATTCCCAGATACATTTTAAAAGAGAGTAGCACTGGGGCAATATTTTAACCAAAGAAATATATGTCTGACAGTGTAGTTATAGACATCTTTATACTTGATAAGGAGGCATTTTGGGGGTACTATAGAGAAACCTTCTAGAGCCCATAAAATTATACCTGGCCCAAGAGTCTACAAGCAGAGGCAAACTTATCGTGAAGTTAATGAAGCTCACTTGTTCCTTCTAAGGTCCTGGGTTGTACCCTGCCAGTGCGTTCATGTGGTTCTGCCTAAAAATTGCAGGAGTGAGTTTCCCTGGTGGCACAGTGGTTGAGAGTCCGCCTGCCGATGTAGGGGACATGGGTTCGTGCCTTGGTCCCGGAAGATCCCACATGCTGCAGAGCGGCTGGGCCCGTGAGCCATGGTCGCTGAGCCTGCGCGTCCGGATCCTGTGCTCCACAACCAGAGAGGCCGCAACAGTGAGAGGCCCGCGTACCGCAAAAAAAAAAAAAAAAAAATTGCAAGAGTAAGATATTGTAATCACAACTGATTGTGTCTTTAGTTTCTTTTCATTATAACTTCCCCTCCACCTCCACCTCGCCTCTTGTCAGGTGGTAGAGAAGCCACGGGCATTCTGGGAGTCTGGCTAAGGGGAAATTTAGTTGGGAGTACATTTAGGTTGGATTAAAGGGTTATGTGGTATAGCTCACAATCACTTGCATGTATGGTTATACTAACTCTCTGGTGTTGGGATGGCTTCCGGGAATGCTCCTACGGTCCCCAAGCTGACTCATGCAGCATCAGGACATGCAGATGCAGAGCCAGAGGGTTGTGGTGCCAAGAACGTGTCCTCTAGCACCCGGACCTGGAGGCACGGAAAGCGGAATCTAGTCCGTGGAAGATTCTTCTAATCACCTGATGTGTAATATGGCAAGTGTTGGGTTTGGTTCTCACTGATGCTTTGTCAAAATGGAAGTTCTTTCCTGTCAGGAATATGCCTAATGAGGTAGCATATAAATTATAAATATACCACACAAAAATGATTCCTGTGTGTTTTTATATGAGATGATTAGGTAGAAATTATTCCGACATTAGGACGGGAATTGTAACACAAAACTCAGATTACCCCCAAAGAGACGCTGCATTAAGAGGAAGAGATAGTGGGAATTCCCTGGCGGTCCAGTGGTTAGGACTCCGTGTTTCCACTTTAGAGGGCGTGGGTTCCATCCCTGGTTGGAAACTATGATCTCGGATGCCATGCAGCACGGCCAAGAAAAATAAAAGGGAAGAGATAGTTTTCTAACAGGCTCTGGGATTCTTTAATAATCCAATTAATGAAGAGGGTAACACATACAATTACAGTGGGAAAAGTTTTAAATTTCTTAGTGATTTGATAAAGATAACATAAAACTCATAATAGACCACTACAATGAGGACAAACTGGTTAATAGTAACTGGTGTCCTTTATAACAAGTATTTAAGATTAGTTACAACATAAGAAAACTCGAACTGTCCTGATATCTTACAGCTCAATTATTTTTTTAAAAAGTGTGTAGGTTTGGGCTTCCCCGTTGGCGCAGTGGTTAAGAATCCACCTACCAATGCAGGGGACACGGGTTCGAGCCCTGGTCTGGGAAGACCCCACAGGCTGCGGAGCAACTAATCCCATGCGCCACGACTACTGAGCCTGCGCTCTAGAGCTCACGAGCCACAACTACTGAGCCCGTGTGCCGCAACTACTGAAGCCCTCACACCTAGAGCCCGTGCTCCGCAACAAGAGAAGCCATGGCAATGAGAAGCCCGCGCACCACAAGGAAGAGTAGCCCCCGCTCGCCACAGCTAGAGAAAAGCCCGCGCGCAGCAATGAAGACCCAACACAGACAAAAATAAATAAATAAATAAACAATTTAAAAAAGTGTAGCGGTTTTTCTTTTTCCAAAAATGACAAAAAACTTAAAATTATAGATGGTATTACCAATAGCAATTTTAAAGTTGAAAGACACTTTTAAAGACTATCAGTAATAAAAAGATAAATTTTGATCAACCATTCCAGAGGAAAGCTGAATTACGCTTCTGCTCTCTCTATTAAAACCATTATAGAATCATTATGAGGAATCAGTCAAAGGGGACACAGCCGAAAATGCAGAGAAAAATATTATATGGGTGCGTCAGGCAGTTAATTAATAAAAATGATTATTTCACTTTTCTGGATTTTTAATGATTTTTGATTTGTCAACTTTTTAAAACCTGTAGCTTGTTATGAATCCTTTTTTCATTTTTAAAATAAATGGTCACTTCTTACCTACTTCTGCGTTTATAATTTTGCATGTTCCTTTCCTTTATTAAGGACCCTCCCCACCACCTCCCCAACAAAAAACCAAAATGGTATAAGCTTCAGGGCCCGTAAAGTAGGGTTGATCTTTGCCCACAGCATTGGTATTTTATTAAGGTAATGCTGAATAATAATAATTATAATGGCCGCACTTTTTATTATGAGCCCACGTTATTATAAATGCTTAACTGTGAATTATCTCAGTTACCCCCTCAATAACTACTTGTTTGCCCCATTGGCAACTGCTTGTTTCCTCCATTTGACAGATGAAGGAACTAAAATCCCCGAGATGTTAGGTCACCTGCTCCAGGTTGCTCAGCTGGGAGGCTGCAAAGCCTGGATAAACACAGAAGCTTGTTTCCTCTCTGTTTCTGGCGACCTAGGCCCTGTTTCCCTCACCTCCCTTGACTCCAAAGAGAAGAGCTAAGTTCCCAGACTCCACCGCTCGTCTTACACTCAGAGAGGCTGAGTGACTTGCTGGAAGACACACAGCCGGCAAACGGCAGAAGGAGAGTTAGGCCTCGGCTGCAGGGTTTTCCTTTCCTCCCTCACACCACCCTAGGACGCCTGCTTTGGCCTTGGTCCCGGGCTGGTGGGGTGAGGCCCCAGGCGGCAGACGCTCTGGCAGGTGGGACCCGCAGGCCGCCTGGGGCAGGGGCGGGCGAGGAAGGGGCCGAGGGCGCAGGCTGCAGCCTCCGGGAGGAGATGCCTTCAGAACTTCAGCGTTTCCAGGGGCAGCAGCCAGGACGCAGCCTCCCCGCACTTCATTAACTGGAAAATAAACTGGAGCTACAAAAGCCTGGGGGAAGGAGAGGGCGCGGGCCCAGCTGCCGCAGGGCCGAGGGGCGGAGGTGGCAGGAGGAGGCCCCGCCAGCTGAGGCCGCAGTCATTCCCCGGCTGCCCATCCCCCACCTGCAGCCCCCTCCCCAGCATGGGAGCCGGCCCCCTCTGCTCCCGATTGCACCGGGGAGCCCTGGGAGCCAGAGATTTTCCTGGAGCCGAGGGAATGTGCCCCTCAGAATCACCCCTCCAAGCTTTGAGGGCACAATGGGCCGTCAGATGGTGGGGAGGGGCGGCACGGCTCTACATAGGCCCCTCCTAAGAGCCAGACCTTCTGCTGCCGAAGCAGAACAGAGGGACATTGAGAGTGTAGCCCTGGGGAAGGGCTGGCTCTGGGGAAAATGGGATTTTAAGAGAGAGAAATGAGAGACTTGCTGCCTTCTGCTCACTGCCCTCCACCACCACCCCACCCCCGCCACACACACGGTCCTCCTTCCTCTCTTCGATGCTCTCCCTCTCTTCCTTTTCTCCCAGGATCCCCCAAAGCTGTGACTCCCTCAGTATCACCGCCACCCCACCTCACCCCTGCTTCTCTCCTGGGCTCACCCCTTTCTTAGCAAAGCTGTTCTCCTTGCCCTCCAGTCCCCTTCTGTGGCTGCCATGACAAAGTACCACAGACTGGGTGGTGTCAATATTTTCTCATAGTTCTGAAGGCTAGAAGTCCCAGATCAATGTGTCAGCAAGAGTGGTTTCTTCTGAGGCCTCTCTCCTTGGCTTGCAAATGGCCGCCTTCTCCCAGTGCTTTCCTGTGGTTTCCCTTAGTGCATGTGTGTGTCCTAATCTCCTCTTCATATAAGGACACCAGTCATGTTGGAGTAAGGCCAACCCTAATGACCTTATTTTGACTTAATTACCTCTTTAAAGACAGAATTTCCATATACAGTCATATTCTGAGGTCCTGGCGTTATGACCTCAACAAATGAATTTGAGGGAACACAATCCAGTGCTTAACACCTTCCTTGTCCAGACCAGTCTACCACCAAATCTTGCAGCTAACACGGTCATCTAGGGTTGCCCTAGTCTGGACACTGTGACATCCCCACACACAGCCCCACAAACACAACCTAACACCTCCCTCACTTTACCCTCACACATTCAGGACCTCTCAGAAGTACCGGGTCACACAGACCCAAGTCACCTGGTAAATGTAACCTAGCACACAGGGATATCACCTTCTTGGTTGCAAAATCAACTCTGGCCTCTGTCTTCTTTCTCTGAGATTTGGGGGCTTGCCTAATGCAGGATCATAGCTCTTCAGTTCGTTTGGTCATTTAAGAATCTCTTCCCCTCAAAATGTTTCAGTACCTTTATTTATTTATTTTACAGTTTTATTGAGATGTAACTGACATATAGCACTGTATAAGTTTAAGGTGTACAGCATAATGATTTGATTTATGTACATCATGAAATGATTACCACAAAAAGTTTAGTGAACAGCCATCATCTCGTATAGATGCAACATTAAAGAAGTAGAAAAAATTTTTTTCCTTGCTCAGTACGTTTAAATAATTTGAGTAGGTTCAAAGGTTTAAAAAATGATATAAAAAGGAATGTATTAGATTGGTTCAAGATGACAGAGTAGAAGGACGTGCGCTCCATTCCCTCTTGAGTGACCACCGGAATCACACCTAACTGCTGAACAATCATCAACAGGAATACACTGGAACTTGCCAAAAAAGATACCCCACATCCAAAGACAAAGGAGAAGTCACAATGAGATGGTAGGAGGGGTGCAATCACAATAAAACCAAATCCCATAACGGCTGGGTGGGTGACTCACAAACTGGAGAACACTTATACCACTGAAGTCCACCCACTGGCGTGAAGGTTCTGAGCCCCACATCAGGCTTCCCAACCTGGGGGTCTGGCAACGGGAGGAGGAATTCCTAGAGAATCAGACTTTGAAGGCTAGTAGGATTTGATTGCAGGACTTCGACAGGACTGGGGGAAACAGACTCTACTCTTGGAGGGCACACACAAAGTAGTGTGCGCATCAGGACCCAGGTGAAGGAGCAGTGACCCCATAGGAGACTGAAACAGACCGACCTGCTACTGTTGGAGGGTCTACTGCAGAGGCAGGGGGTGGCTATGGCTCACCTTGGGGACAAGGACTCTGGCAGCAGAAGTTTGGGGAAGTACTCCTTGGCGTGAGCCCTCACAGAGTCTGCCATTAGCCCAAACCAAAGAGCCGGGTAGGCTCCAGTGTTGGGTCGCCTCACGCCAAACAACCAACAGGGAGGGAACCCAGCCCCACCCACCAGCAGACAAGCAGATTAAAGTTTTACTGAGCTCTGCCCACCAGAGCAACAGCCAGCTCTACCCACCACCAGTCCCTCCCATGAGGAAACTTACACAAGCCTCTTAGATAACCTCACCCACCAGAGGGCAGATAGATGAAGCAAGAAGTACTACAGTTCTGAAGCCTGTGGAAGGAAAAGCACATTCACGGAAACATAGACAAAATGTAAAGGCAGAGGACTTTGTACCAGATGAAGGAACAAGAGAAACCCCAGAAAAACAACTAAGTGAAGTGGAGATATGCAACATTCCAGAAAAAGAATTCAGAACAATGATAGTGAAAATGATCCAGGACCTCGGAAAAAGAATGGAGGCAAAGAGCAAGAAGATGCAAGAAATGTTTAACAAAGACCTAGAAGGATTAAAGAACAAACAAACAGAGATGAACAATACAATAACTGAAATGAAAAATACACTAGAAGGTATCAATAGCAGAATAACTGAGGCAGAAGAACAGATAAGTGACCTGGAAGACAGAATGGTAGAATTCATTGCTGCGGAACAGAATAAAGGAAAAAGAATGAAAAGAAATAAAGACAGCCTAAGAGACCTCTGGGACAACATTAAATGCAACAACATTCGCATTATAGGGGTCCCAGAAGGAGGAGAGAGAGGAAGGACCAGAGAAAATATTTGAAGAGATTATAGTCGAAAATTTCCCTAACATGGCAAAGGAAATAGCCACTCAAGTCCAGGAAGCACTGAGAGTCCTAGGCAGGACAAACCCAAAAAGAAACATGCCAAGACACATAGTAATCAAATTGACAAAAATTAATGACAAAGAAAAATTATTGAAAACAGCAAGGGAAAAATGACAAATAACTTACAAGGGAATTCCCAAAAGGTTAACAGCTGATTTCTCAGCAGAAACTTTACAAGCCAGAAGGGAGTGGCATGATACATTTAAAGTGATGAAAGGGAAGAACCTACAACCAAGATTACTCTACCCCGCAAGGATTTCATTCAGGTTCCATGGAGAAATCAAAAGCTTTACAGACAAGCAAAAGCTAAGAGAATTCATCACCACCAACCCAGCTCTACAGCAAATGCTAAAGGAACTTCTCTAAGTGGGAAACACAAAAGAAGAAAAGGACCTACAAAAACAAACCCATAACAATTAAGAAAATGGTAATAGGAACATACATATCGTTAATTACCTTAAACATGAATAGATTAAATGCTCCATCCAAAAGATAGAGGCTCGTTGAATGGATACGAAAACAAGACCCATATATATGCTGTCTACAAGAGACCCACTTCAGACCTAGGCACACATACAGACTGAAAGTGAGGGGATGGAAAAAGATATTCCATGCAAATTGAAATCAAAAGAAAGCTGGAGTAGCAATACTCATATCAGATAAAATAGACTTTAAAATAAACAATGTTACAAGAGACAAGGAAGGACACTACATAATGATCAAGGGATCAATCCAAGAAGAAGATATAACAATTATAAATATATATGCACCCAACATGGGAGCACCTCAATACATAAGGCAACTGCTAACAGCTATAAAAGAGTAAATCGACAGTAACACAATAATAGTGGGGAAATTTAACACCACACTTACACCAACGGACAGATCATCCAAACAGAAAATTAATAAGGAAACACAAGCTTTAATGACACAATACACCGGATAGATTTAATTGATATTTATAGGACATTCCATCCAAAAACAGCAGATTACACTTTCTTGTCAAATGCACATGGAACATTCTACAGCATAGATCACGTCTTGGGTCACAAATCAAGCCTCAGTAAATTTAAGAAAACTGAAATCCTATGAAGCATCTCTTCTGACCACAACACTATGAGATTAGAAATCAATTACAGGGGAAAAAAACGTAAAAAACACAAACACATGAGGCTAAACAATACATTATTAAAGAACCAAGAGATCATTGAAGAAATCAAAGTGGAAATTTAAAAATATCTAGAGACAAATAAAAATGAATACACAGCGATCCAAAACCTATGAGATGCAGCAAAAGCAGTTCTAAGAGGGAAGTTTATAGCTATACAAGCTTACCTCAAGAAACAAGAAACGTCTCAAATAAACAATCTAACCTTACACCTAACGTAACTAGAGAAAGAAGAACAAACAAAACCCAATGTTAGCAGAAGGAAAGAAATCATAAAGATCAAAGCAGAAATAAATGAAATAGAAACAAAGAAAACAATAGCAAAGATCAATAAAACTAAAAGCTTTTTCTTTGAGAAGATAAACAAAATTGATAAACCATTAGCCAGACTCATGAAGAAAAAGAGGGAGAGGACTCAAATCAGTAAAATTAGAAATGAAAAAGGTGAAGTTACAACAGACACCGCAGAAATACAAAGCATCCTAAGAGACTACTACAAGCAACTCTATGCCAATAAAATGGACAACCTGGAAAAAATGGACAAATTCTTAGAAAGGGATAACCTTCCAATACTGAACCAGGAAAAAATAGAAAATATGAACAGACCAATCACAAGTAATGAAATTGAAACTGTGATTAAAAATTTTCCAACAAACAAAAGTCCAGGACCAGATGGCTTCACAGGTGAATTCTATCAAAGATTTAGAGAAGAGCTAACACCCACCCTTCTCAAACTCTTCCAAAAAACTGCAGAGGAAGGGACACTCCCAAACTCATTCTATGAGGCCACCATCACCCTGATACCGAAACAAGACAAAGATACTACAAAAAAAGAAAATTACAGACCAATATCACTGATGAATATAGATGCAAAAATCCTCAACAAAATACTAGCAAACAGAACACAACACATTAAAAGGCTCATACACCATGATCAAGTGGGATTTATCCCAGGGATGCAAGGATTCTTCAATATACGCAAATCAAACAATGTGATACACCATATTAACAAATTGAAGAATAAAAACCATATGATCATCTCAATAGATGCAGAATAAACTTTTGACAAAATTCAACACCCATTTATGATAAAAAGTCACCAGAAAGTGGGCATAGAGGAAACCTACCTCAACATAATAAAGGCCATGTATGACAAACACACAGCAAACATTCTCAGTGGTGAAAAACTGAAAGCATTGCCTCTAAGATCAGGAACAAGACAAAGTTGTCCACTCTCACCACTATTATTCAACATAGTTTTGAAATTCCTAGCCATGGCAATCAGAGAAGAAAAAGAAATAAAAGGAATACAAATTGGAAAAGAAGAAGTAAAACTGTCACTGTTTGCAGATGAAATGTACTATGCATAGAGAATCCTAAAGATGCCACCATAAAACTACTAGAGCTAATCAATGAATTTGGTAAAGTTGCAGGGTACAAAATCAATGCACAGAAATCTCTTGCATTCCTACACACTAATGATGAAAAATATGAAAGAGAAATTAAGGAAGCACTCCCACTTACCATTACAACAAAAAGAATGAAATACCTAGGAATAAACCTACATAGGGAGACAAAAGACCTGTATGCAGATAACTATAAGACACTGATAAAAGAAATTAAAGATGGTACCAACAGATGGAGAGATATACCATGTTCTTGGCTTGGAAGAATCAATATTGTGAAAATGACTATACTACCCAAAGCAATGTACCAATTCAATGAAATCCCTATCAAATTACTAATGGCATTTTTCACAGAATTAGAACAAAAAATCTTAAAATTTGTATGGAGACACAAAAGACCCCAAATAGCCAAAGCAGTCTTGAGGGAAAAAAACCAAATGCTGGAGAGGGTGTGGAGAAAAGTGAGCCCTCTTGCACTGTTGGTGGGAATGTAAATTGATAAAGCCACTATCGAGAACAGTATGGAGGTTCCTTAAAAAACTAAAAATAGAACTCCCATATGACCCAGCAATCCCAGTACTGGGCAGGTACCCAGAGAAAACCATAATTCAAAAAGACACATGCACCACAATGTTCATTGCAGCACTATTTACAATAGCCAGGACATGGAAGCAACCTAAATGCCCTACGACAGATGAATGGATAAAGAAGATGTGGCACATATATACAATGGAATATTACTCAGCTGTAAAAAAGAATGAAATTGGATCATTTGTAGAGACATGGATGGATGTAGAGACTATCATACAGAGTGAAGTTAAGTCAGAAAGAGAAGAACAAATACCATATATTAACACATATATGTGGGACCTAGAAAAATGGTACAGATGAACTGGTTTGCAGGGCAGAAAGTGAGACACAGATGTAGAGAACAAACGCATGGACACCAAGCGGGGAAAGTGGTGGGGGGTGGTGGTGGTGTGATGAATTGGGAGATTGGGATTGACATGTATACACTAATATGTATAAAATGGATAACTAATAAGAACCTGCTGTATAAAAAAATTAAATTAAGTTAAAAAAAACCCCACAAAAACAACCTTAGGGCAAAGGCATTGTTTGGGAGCCTCAGAAATTTGTATTGTTGAGGGCTTCCTAACTCTCTGTAATTAGTGTCTGCCCCTCGTCCAGAGTCCCTGCCTGCTTCCAAGTTACTGGTCCCCAAATGCACTCAACCTCTTCATTATTCCACCAGGTATAATATTCATTAACATCAGTAGAATTTATTTAAATGTGAGACTTGCTAGACTGGAGAAGGAAGTAGGAGGTACACCAAATTAATAAGGTCATCCAAATCAACTTTTTTCCAGATAAATTAATATCATGAAGTGAAAAGGCAGTGTAACTCTTTACAACTGGTCTTTGCTCAGTGGACCCCTCTGATCTTTAGGCTTCTTCCTCCAGTTTAGCTACTTTGAAGTTATTCACTTATAAATCCCTACACTTTCCTCCAGGTGATCTGATCTCATCCTTGTTTAACTTTCAACTTCTTTTTTTGCCTTTATTTATATCACTTACTTACTTTATAAGGATTTTTATTATTATAAAATTAATAGAATTTATTGACTATATTTTATGGTCTTGCCATTGAACTAGGGTCTAGGCATATGCAAATATGAATAAAACCTAATCTCCACTCTAAGGGAATTTGTACACTAATGGATAAGATACCAAAAGTGTTCAGAATGAGCTCCCCCAAATGGGCCACACTTGCACATTGATTATTTTGAGGTAAAGGCAATTGAGATCCTGCAATCTCAAGATAAACTTCTGCCCCTCCCTTAACTACCTAAAAGGATTTAAATTGGGGGTCCTTCCCAGAATGAGAATTATTACCAGAGAAAAATTTTATCTGAGTGAGCCAGTTGCATGGTGGAGCAAACTACCCAATATTTGGTTTCCCTCTTACTGTCCATGTGAATTATCCTCTTGTGCTTGGAAGCCACTAAGCCATCCCTTAGCTCAGGATGGCATATATACCTCATTTTACCTTCCTGTTTTTGAACTTCTTATGTATGTGGTGTTTCTGTAGGTATGAAATTAAATTCGATTTTCTCCTGTTTAAAAAAAAAAAAAGGAATGTATTGAGGACTCTCGTTTTTACCATCTTCATTCACCCTGCTCCAACCCCATTCCACCTCTTATAGGGAACTGGATTAATTTGCTTTTGCTTTATCTTCCCAGCGCCTCCACGAGCCCATACAAATGATTGTGTTTATAGTCCTCCTTTCTTAGACAAAAGGTGGTATGTTCATTGTTCTACCCCTTGCTTTTTTCACTTAACAGTATATCCAGGAGATTTTCCCCATAGCTCTACAGATGGCTTGTCTTTTTACTTTAACAGTTTCATAGTATTTCATTGTATGGACGTAACATGATTTATTTAACAAAGCCCCTAAAGAGGGACCCTTGGGTCGTTTCCAATGCCTGTTCTCTTGAGAGGAGAGCCTTGAAAACCTTAATACCTGAGAAATGTAAGGGCCTGGAGGGAAGGCAGGAGGGTGGGCAGAAAGGATCCACATGTAGCAGGAAATGTGGTCTCTGGCCTTGGGGATGTTTCTAACTAGTGGGGGAGCTGTAGCTGTTCTTCTCTGTGGAGTCTTCTTCATGAAAAAGACCCTACAGAAGCTCACACTGGATGTATTTCTTTGATACTTTGCTGACTCAAGATCTCTTAGATTAGTGATGTCCTTGAGAAAGGGGCTAAGATTAGAAGTAAACCTTATAGGTCAAATTTTTTTTCCTCCCTGTATTAGTTATCTACTGCTGTGTAACCAAATACCATAAATTTAGCAGTTTTAAACAACACACATTTATTTGCTCACAGTTCTGTAGGTCAGAAGTCTGGGCAGAAAGAAAAGCATGAAGCAGGAATAGGGTAATGGGGTGAGGGGTGGAATTACTAGCCCAGTGGGTCTAAAGCCCAGGATATAGGGAGAGCATCCTGGAAGTCTGTAGAGCTGTGGTATGGAGACTGTGAAAGGGTTCTCTGCTCTGTTCCTTGTAGTTGTGGGACTGAGGCCCTCAGCTCCTAGAAGCCCACCCTCTCTATAGGTGCTCACACTATGAATGTTTACTTTTTTAAGGCCAGCAGAAGCCTGTTTCTGTTGCTTTGAGTCTCTTCCTTCAGTGAGGGCCCAGCTCCTCTATTAAGGGTTTTCGTCTGATTAAGCAGGCTCACTCAGGATAATCTCCCTTTTAATTAACTCAGAATCACTGATTTGGGGCCTTAATTACATCTGCAATATCCCTGCACCAAGTTTGTGTCTGACCTGCCCTCATCACTGCCAATAGACTCCTACTTGGTACCAGCCAAGTTTCTTCTCCAGACACCCTTCTGGCACACAGGGCAGGCACCCAGGTCCCATCTCTTCCCTCCTTGGAATAAATGTCTCAGAATACCATCACCTTGTCAGACCTACATTTTTTTCTTTTTTGTTTTTTGGTTGTGTTGGGTCTTCGTTGCTTCGTGAGGGCTTTCTCTAGTTGCAGTAAGCGGGGTCTACTCTTCATTGAGGTGCACGTGCTTCTCACTGCAGTGGCTTCTCTTGTTGCAGTGCGCTCGGGCTCTAGGGCATGCAGGCTTAAGTAGTTGTGGCTCATGGGCTCTAGAGCACAGGCTCAGTAGTTGTGGTGCACGGGCTTAACTGCTCTGTGGCATGTGGGATCTTCCCGGACCAGGGATCAAACCTGTGTCCCCTGCATTGGCAGGTGGATTCTTAACCACTGTGCCACCAGGGAAGTCCCCAGACACACATTATACTATTTCCTATGGGATCAGGTCCAGCATTTACAGCCTCCATGACCGGCACTACCAAGCCTCCCAGTCCTATTTCCTAGTTATCCCTTACAGCAGAGGCTCTGGACCCACTAGCCTGCTTATTACTCTTCCACCCCACCACCATCAACTTATTCCAACTTCCATGCCTTTATTTGTCCTGACTACACTGCCTGGAATGCCTTTTTCATTTCTTTCCACTGATTCTGCTCTCTTCCATTGCTTATATCTTCATTTAGCAATTATTTTTTGAGAGACCTCTGGGTGTTCTGAGGATGCAGAGGTGCAAGGCACTTTCCAGGTCCTCAAGAACTTTGCAGACTGGAGGAACAGATGAGCAAGCGATAACAAAGCGCTGTGTTAAGTGCTGAGCTAGAGATAGACGTTGGCGAAGGGCACAGTGGGTTAACAGAGGGGAGTACAAAACCCAATGTGGGGGTCAGGGAAGGCTTCCTGGAGGAGGTGGTTCTTGAGCCATGTCTTGAAGATTGACTACATGTGAGATGGGTGAATAGAGGAGTTGGCTGGGCTTTATCTGGAGAGAAGAGCATGTTCACACCTAGGTCTATGAGCAAGAGGAATCTTGAGAAAGGCAGAATGCAAGGTGTGAGGACGGCCTTGGCAGGACCTGAGATTGGAGAAGATTTCCCAGCACCACAGAAGTCATTAGAGGTGTTTGGATTTTATCTTGAAGGCAAAGGGGAGTTTAAAGGCTAGAATCAGGGGAGCGATCTGTGTTGTAGTAAGGATATTAAACAGCGGACTTGCGGCTAGAGAGCTCACTGGCTGCAGTGGGCAGAGATCAGGCTGTAGATAGGAATGGTTAGGATGAGATGGCAACAGCCCAGGCTCCAAGTTCTACCTTCCCCAGGAAGCCTTCCTGGGGAACTCACACTGGCCTCTCCCTTCCCAGAATAATGATTGTGTCTAGTAGCAGCATCAGTTGTACTAGAAGCAATAGCAATTTAAATAACGACACGTTCATTCTTGTAAATGATAGCCCTGTGAAGTAGGCAGGAGAGTTATTATTTCTATTTTACAGATGAGGAAAACAAGGAAACTTACCCATAGCATAGAAGCAGCAGTGATGGACCATGAACTCAGATTGTCAGAATCCCAATGATATGTTATTGCCACTATAGCCAACTGCCTCTTGGTTTGCTTTGCATTTAAAGCCTTTTCTTAGTATTTAGTCTGTTTAATAAGTATATACATTGTGTCTGCTGACTTGTACACAGTGCCTGGCTCAGGGGCTGCACTCAGTCAAATGTGAGTTAATGAAGAATATGGTGGTTCTTGCGGGATCCAATGATACATTTTCTCCAATTCTGATGAATGAAGGGATGGTACATTCATTCTGTCTTCATACCCTCTCCCAGTACCTAGTTCAGCTGCAGGGTGAAAAACAGGCATTAGTAAATTTGTGTGGAATTTAACTGGCTGATGAGGAACATCAACCATTTAAAAGAGAAGTCAGGACTGTCTGTAGCAATTCTGGAAGGGAGGAGGGGTCGGGAGCCAGGCTGGGCCTATGGGGATTGGCTAGTGGGACAGAGAGCCACCCACCGAAGGTCCCCCAACCTGAGCAGCCTTGGCAGCCAAGTTGAGTCTAAGTAGCACTTTTCTGTTAAGTGCCCTGTGGGGAGGTGTATGGTGTCTCTATTTAAAATTAATTTTTCAGAACTGGAAGCCCTATTCTGAAAGGCAGTGCTCCCTGGGTAGCTTCTGGCAGGATTGGAAAGCCATAACTTTGTAGAGAAACACAATAAACCAGAAATTTCCTCCCAGGTGAGCAAGAAACTGCCTCTTTCTTTTTGAAGAGGGCATTTTCCAGAACTTTACTCACCAAGTAGCTGGTTTTCAAGTCATTTCTTCTATTTGTAAGTGAACTACATTCCAGTCGACTGTCTGATAGAGGGAATAGAGGCGTAGGCAATCCGCACAAACAGGAGAACAAACAAGTAATTTCTCTTTGGCTTGGGGCTATGTTTCTGTATTTACATGTGAATGGAGTGACATCTGATGCTTTGAAAATGTGCAGTGCTTGCTGCCAATGGAGAAACACCACTGTCACCGTACAGTGGATTTTGGAGGACTTGTTCAGTTCCACAAATGCTCGTCTAGATGCTAGGGTTACAAAGGTTCATTCATTCATTCATCCAATATTTATTGAGTGCCTACTATGTGCTAAGTATTGCACTAGGCATTGGAGAAACGGCAGTAATTAAAGCAAACCAACCAACCAAATAAAAACTTCTACCTTTCTGGAGGGGAAATAGACAATATTATAAGTAAGTTTATAATTATAATCTTATAAGTTTATGTAAGACAATATTATAAATAAGATAGATAGATAATTAGATATAACTAAGGAGATAAATAAAGCAAAAAGAGGGAATAGAAAATGTTAGGAGAGGGTTGCCAGGGAAAGGTTCATGGAAAAGGTGACATATAATGAAGAACCGTAGGAGGTGAGGGAGTTAGACATGCAGAAATCTGGGGAGAGCATTCCAGAGAGGGCACAGCAAATGCAAAGGCCATAAGCGGGGAGCACATCTAATGTGTCTGAGAAACAGCAAAGAGAGGAGAGTGTAACTTGAGCACAGAGGGTGAGGAGCACAATAAAAGGACAGAAAGGGAGAGGTCAGAAAGGCCTTAGAGATCGTTGCAAAGACGCTGACTTCTAATATGGGTATGATGTGCTGTGCTGCCAGTGGAAGGTTTAGAGCAGAGGAATGATAATGATACAGCCTGACATGTTTTCACAGGAACGTTTTGGCAGCCATGGGAAACAGGCAGAAGCAGACGGGCTGGGTTGGGGGTGAGGGGGTGGGGAGGCGTGGCTCACCAATCATGTAAGAGTGACTTGGACCAGAGTGAGAGCTGTGAGAGGGGTGAGAAGGGGATGGAGTCTGGTTTTGCTTTGAAGGTGGAATGGACATGATTCATTGACAGATTAGACGTGAGGTGTGAGAGAAACGGCGGAGTCAAGAATGACTCTCAGGGTCTGAGTGCCAGGAGGAGCCACGGTCATTTCCTGAGACAGGGAAGAACGCAGAAGGTGCAGGTCTTGATGGGAGAGGCTGGAGGGCACAAGGGAAGGTCAGGAGCTTGGTGTTAAATATGCTAAGATTGAGGCGTGTATCAGACATGTAAGTGGAGCTAGCCAGTGAATAGTTAGGTAATGGAATCTAGAATTCAGAAGAGGATATTCTGAGCAGGTAAGATAAATTGGGGAGTTGTTAGCATATATATGGTATTTAAAGCCACGAGACAGGATGAGATCACCTAAGATGTGAGTGTAGATAAGAAAAGAGAAAAGGTCCAAGGATGGAACCTGGGGACACTCCAATGTGTAGAGGTCAGGGAGATGAGAGGGAACCAGCAAAGGAGACTTGGAAGGAAAGTGAAAAGAAACACAAGGAAGTGCGTGTGGTGTCCTGGAAGCAAGGGAAGAGGGAATTTCTAGCAGGAACAAGTGGTCAGCTGTGTCAAAGGCTGCTGGTAGGTCAAGATAACAATGAAAATAAGGAAGTCCTGGGTGACCTTGACGTAAACCTTCTTGGTGGAGTGATGAGGGCTGAGGCCTGGCTGAAGGGGGTTCCAGAAAGAATGTGAGGAAAGACGTTAGAAACAGTGAGTACAGACAACTGTTTGAGAAGTTATGTTGTAAAGAGAAGGGAAAATACGGTGGTATCTGGAAGGGGAAGTAGGGTCGAGCTTTTCCCTTCAGTTTGGAGAAATAAAAGTGAATATGGTAGAGTCTGTCCTCAAGTTCCTTTCATTCTAAAAGGAGAGACAGACACATCAGCAGAAGTCATCACATAGAGATACTCACCTGGTTCCAAAGCAACACACTCTAGAAAAATCCAAAAACTCTAACCTAATTTAGGGGAAAAAAGATACTTTGAAAAGAAGTCCTACACCAGGACCTAAAAGATAAGTGATCTTTATCCAGGGGAAGAAAGAAGGAAATGATATTTTAGATAAAAGGAAGAATATAAGTCAAATCATGGAAGCCTGAAGCAGCTGGTTGGGTGTGGGGATCGCAAAGAGATCAGCATTTCTGTTCTAGAAGTCGACTTCCTGGGTGTGACTCCCAGGCTCTGCAAGATAATGTGACCTTGGGCAAATTACTAACCCACGCTGTGAATCTGTTTCCTTACCCATAAAGTGGGGATACAGTAGTATCTGTCTCATAGGGTTGTCATGAGGAAGAAACAAACAATACATGTGAAATGCTTATAACAGTGTCTGGTACATAGAAGATGCTCCGTAAATACTAGTTCTTCCAATTACTGGGTGCAGACAATGATACAGGGATTGATAGGCTGTAAGATTGAAGACATCGCTAGCCAGACATAGAGGGACTTGTATGTCATACTAAGGGTTTTGACTTCATTCTGGGGATGGGAGCCGTTGAAGGGTTTTAGGCTGAGGAACAACACAATTTGATGAGTGTTTTAAGAGTTTCACTGTGGCCGCCTATAGGATGGTTGTAAGGGGGATCGCAAAATCCTGGAAGCAGGATTCCAAAGACCTGATTGTGTGTCCTGGCTCATCACATTCATCAATGTGCGAGCCAGTTCTTTCCTTGAGCCTTGTTTTGTTGGGAAGCAGGGTGTACAAAATGCAAGCAAAGGGCTGCTGTGAGGAGTAAATTAAATCATAGAAGGAAAGTGTCTAACCCAGTTCATGAAACATAGTAGATATGCAACAAATATTTGTTTTTTAATTAACTAATTAATTTTTTATTGCATTGGGTCTTTGCTGCTGCGTGTGGGCTTTTCCCTAAGTTGCAGCGAGCGGGGGCTACTCTTCGTTGAGGTGCACAGGCTTCTCATTGCGGTGGCTTCTCTTGTTGCAGAGCACAGGCTCTAGGCCGCGGGCTTCAGTAGTTGTGGCGCTCGGGCTTAGTTGCTCCACGACATGTGGGCTCTTCCCGAACTAGGGCTCGAACCCGTGTCCCCTGCATGGCAGGCGGATTCTTAACCACTGCGCCACCAGGGAAGTCCTAAACATTTGTTTTGATTTTATTATGAGAAGGATTACATGTGAGGAGCAAAAATTTGTAAGTTTCCCCGTCTTTTTTTTTTCTTTTCTGGCTGCACCACGCAGCATGCGGGATCTTAATTCCCTGACCAGGGATCGAACCCTCCTCCCCTCCACTGGAAGCGTGGAGTCTTACCTTAACCACCAGACCGCCAGGGAAGTCCCAGTTTCCCCATCTTTATGCCCCATCCCACCAGGCCCAGATCTCCCTTGCTTCTGGAAACAAGAGAGGGGCCCCCAACCTACGCAGCATCATTCTCGCTCTCTCCTGTCCCACTTTTCTCACCTCTGTAGCTGTCTGGTTCCCTCCGCTCAGTGGTCAGACCCTGATAGCCCTAATGTGCCTGCCTTCTCCAAGGCCAGGACCATGTCCACAGGACTGGAAAGTGGGTAAGGAGAGCTTCTGAGGTCACAGCCTTTCCTTTACCAGCTGCTTGTTATCAGAGGGCTCTTGTTCTTCCACTGACCCTTTACACCTGTAACACCTTTTGCTTTAAGTCATTTCCCAACACACATGTGTCATTCTCCCCAGTAGCCGGCACATGTCCAGGAGGCCCAGACGGCACCGTAGAGATGCCTGAGGCCCCACCTCTCCCAGCACAGCACCTCGCTCAGGGTAGGGACCTGGTGTGGAATGAACTGAATAAAGAGTTGACTGATGCTCCTGCAGCACCGATAGCCTGCCAGGCTGTGAGTAAGTGTGAGTTGGTTGGATTGTGAAAGATAGGAAAGCACGTCTTCAGTTTTAGAGTGGAAATAAAACCTCGCAGCCGCCCCAGGCCTACTTAGACAGAGTGGGCAGGGCTACGACCTGTGGGCCCAGAATGGTACCTTTGGTAAGCTAAGCAACAGGCAGCTCATTAAGCCTTGTGGTCCCCATGAAAGTTGAAGAAGGCACGGAGCCTTGATGGTCAACGACAGTTCAGGGCCCTCCTCCCAGCAATGGGTTTGGGTCTCTACCAGTCAGCTTGAAACACTCAGAGCTAAACAAGCTGATTTACAAGATCTTTCCCTCCTGTTCCCTTGGCACACGGCTTAGGCTGCCGTGAGAGCCACAGGAACAGATGCCTCTCTGGCCTCTGGGAAGGCAGAGGAAGCCCATGCCACATCTGGTGTTTCTCTTCTTCTTCCCAGGCCACTGGGAACTTAGGCCTGAGTCATGCAGGACCAGTGCAGGGAGGTGGGCCAGAGAGCGGCAAGGCTTGAGGGTGATGACAGTTGGAAGGGAGAATCAAAGGCCTGGGAATGGAAGGGGAATTCAAGAGATCATCTGGTCCAGCTCTCAGGTCTTTAGGTGATATTGTTGTTCTGGATTTGCAGTGAAGTAGGTACCTGAGGCCTGGCGTGGGGGAGTGACCTGTATGAGGCAAATGCTTAGCGTGTGTGCAAAGAAGATGGAAGATGGTGGCGCAGCTGCTCAGGCCTGCTGCCCTGCCGTCACTGCCATCTGCTTCTGATTGAAGATGGTGCTGGTGGTGATGGAGAGCAGATGCTGGGAGGATGGTTCACCCAAGAATAAGTTCACCAGTGAAAGTCAGTGTGCATATACGTGTCGGTGCATGTGTGTTGGTGGGTGTGACCCATTCACTCTTCCATATTCAGCTTCTGCTAGGATACTACTACTGCGATGACTACTACTGCTACTACTGATAATGAGAACTGTAATAACAATAGCCAATCAAGCTACTGAGCACTTACCGTGTACCAGGCACAGTGCTAAGTGTATAACATGGGTGATCTCACTTAATGCTCTAAAAAATAGTACTTATTATTATTACCCCTATTTCACAGCTGAAGAAATGAAAAGATAAAGAAGTTCAGGAGTTTGCTGACAGCTGTATAGCTAACACATTCCTAGAGTCAGAATTTGCACTTGCGGTAAGCCTTCGGGCTGTTCACAAATATTTCTCCCTCTCAAACTGTCTCTGTCCCTGTCCCTGTCTCTTTCTGTCTTTCTTTCTCCAGGTTGTCTCCGTTGAACTGGAGCACAGCTATATGACTCCTCTGGCCAGTGAAATGGGAGTAGAAGGGACTCTTCCGGACAGCAGCTATAGGATCTGGGGTGTGCTTTGCCACATTCTCTTTTTCCTCGGCTGCAACGACTGGCAGTGTCCCAGGTGGTGCTGTACCATCAGCCTGGGTCCTGGTGGGAGGATGGTGGTGGGGTGGAGTAGAGCCCTCAGCTGAGCTGCAGTAAGTCTTTGTGGTTGTACGACACTGAGATTGTAGGGCTGTTTGTATCACAGTGACACAGTGCAGCCCATCTCGATTGAGTTGGAACCAGGCCTCTCTAGACAGTGAGCACTCTTAAATCCCACACGCAGGTGTCTTCCCCAATTTCTCCAGGTGAGTTCGCTATTTCCCCAATGGGCTCGAGTAGCACTCTAGCGTGGCTTTGATCACATTGTATGTCCATTCTTGTCTCCATCATTAGACTGAACTTGCAGGGCACACTTCTGTGTTTTTGTTCACTGGCACAGAGCCTGGAACACGGGAGGTGTTAAGAGCATGCTCACTGGGTGAATGTCTGTAGGAAAAGAACCCTGGGCACGGCAGTTACCCTGCATATAATGAACCTCCAGGTGGCCAAGAAGGCCAGTCTACCTCTGACCTCACATTCTTGTGAGGTGACACGGGAGGATGTCCTCATCCCTGGGGACTCTGCCAGGTGGCCTAGCACCTGGAAATCTACCCAGCTGGCTAGCAGAATTTGTCCCGTCTTGTCCAGACTGCAGCGGTAAATCAGCAGGTGTGAGGAATTTACCCCAGAGAGTGATTCAGCAATGGCACGAATGAGTAATTTACAAAGCCCATTAAGGCAGCACAGAACTACTTATTTATGAGAACTTTTTGACAGATCTGTGGCTTAATCATTTATCCCTCTGAACATTTAGCCAGGGTCACTAGTAAATAATTCACTTATTACACACTCTGGAGTGGTTTATGGTCCTGTGACTTATGATCTCACACAAGTACACAGCCAGGGGAACTGGAATGGGAAGGCCAGGGAAGGGAAGGGAATGGGAGCTGAGGGTCCTCCCCCCAGATCTCTGCTGAGCCTTCTGGATCCAGGAGGAAGACGACGTGCAGGCCCCAGTGATTTGCTCTAAGTCAAATCGATGTTACGGGGAGAAGGATGTGAGTCCCTAGTCTAATCTTTGGGGAGACAGTGAAGGGAGGAAATAAATGTGCAGAGACTGGTCTAGAAATGTTAGGTCTTACCTCTAGGTGGAGGGGAGACACACCCCAGCTTCAGGAGCTCTCCAGGGCCTCATGTGGAAATCTAAATGCCCACCTGACATTCAAGACCCTCCAAGAACTGTCCCCAGTTTGTTCCCAGTCTTATCGTTCCTCCTCTTCTTATCCCTGCACTAGCCATTGGAGCCCCCAGACAAGGTGTGTCTCGTCCTTTCTCTAAGCATTGGCTTGCAGCATCCCTCCTGCTTGCATTGCCCTTCTATTCTCTTGTCTAACTGCTACTTTTTTGTTCAGTCTTCAGCTCAAAGCCACCTCCTGCATGAAGTCTTCCCAGGCTACCTGAACTAGGCTTACTGCTCAAAGCCACCTCCTGCATGAAGTCTTCCCAGGCTACCTGAACTAGGCTTACTGCTCAAAGCCACCTCCTGCATGAAGTCTTCCCAGGCTACCTGAACTAGGCTTACTGCTCAAAGCCACCTCCTGCATGAAGTCTTCCCAGGCTACCTGAACTAGGCTTACTGCCTCCGTGAAGTTCTTGAAAACCTACGAAGTGCCAGGCATACATGAAATACATTACACATGCCATGGATTGGCCTGTCTCCCCGGCTATACTAGGTGTCTCCTTAAACAAGGTGACTCAGCATTAACTGAACATGACCCCTGCTCTAGCTAGCCCAGAGCCTGCCCCGCCCAGGGAGTTAAAAAATGTGGGCTGTTGTTGATGATGCTACTAATGAGGATGATAATAAAAACAATTGTGATGTTGACCTCCTCAGCCTCCTACCTCTGCTCGCCTTCTCTCTCTCATATCTTCCCCAGTCCCCAAAGGCAGTGGAAGCACATGGCCAATCTTGAAGGTTCTTTGAGTTTCTAACTGGCACTATAAATGGAGAGAGGAGCCCCTGTTGGGATGGAGAAGCGTGTTTGGGTGGAGTCACTGGAAAGGAAGCAAGTGGACGCAGATCCAAGTGCAAGTGTCGTGCTCTACACTTTTATCGAAGATCCTTTCCAAGCACACCTATCCCACCCATAACCTTCCAGCAAAACCCTACAGATTCCAAATGTGCTTCCCAGTGTCCTGACCTTGAGGGGGTTAGCTGTTTCCCGAGGTTGAGGCCACCTGAATGAGGTCTCTTCCCTTTGTATCAATACCATCTTGCCTGGATAGACGACAAAGACTTCAGTTTTCCCTATTTATAGATCTCCAGTGGGAAGAGAAAGGAGATAATTTACCCTCTCTCACCTTCTGCCTAATGCCTCTTGCCCACCAGCAAGTCCTTTCTAAAGTCTAGTGTTAGGCAGTCTTGCTATGACGTTCAAGAAGAAAGTGTAGGATATTAAACAGCTCATCTTTCAGGGAGGGAAAGCCTGGACCTGCCTGAGATGAGGTAGGAGAAAACAAAGGACACCATCATTCTCCTTCCTTCCTTAGGGAATTTTAAACAGGTCTCTAGTCACTGCCTAGAGTGGACAGAATCATACGGTTTGTTATGTATTTATTTTGATGGATTCCCATAACATCTATGTCAAATAGGTATTCTTGTTAGCTCCTGTTACGGACCGAACTGTGTTCTTCCCAGATCTGTATGTTGGAACCCTAACTGCCCAACGTGACTGTGTTTGGAGGGCCTATAACGAAGTAAGTAACGTTAAATGAATTTGCAAGGATGAGGTCCTAATCTGATAAGAATGGTGTCCTTGTAAGTGCAAGAGACAAGAGAGAGATTTCCTCTCCTTCTCCAGCGAGTCCCCCCACCCCCCATCCCAGAGGACACGTGAGGACAAAGCAAAACTCCAGGAAAAGAGGTCTCATCAGAAACTAACTCTGAGGGCACCTCCGTCGTGGATTATCCAGGCTTCGGGACTGTGAGAGAATAAATGTCTGCTGTTTCAACCACCCAGTTTGCGGTATATTGTTATGGCTGCCTGAGTGGACGATGACAGCTTCCTTTTACAGGTTGAGAGAAGTGAAAAGGCTTTGCCTAAAGTCACCCAAAGGGTCGATGACAGAGTGAGGTCTTAAAATTAGGACGGGGTCCCATTGGATGTACCAGATCCTGCTGACTCCATCCTGGGAGTGAAATTCCGGAGCTGAGGCTCAGCATCTAGCAGTCTCCCTACTACCCTCCCGCTGTGGGTTCTGGTCACAGCTTCTGCCTCTTCTCTCTGCTCCCTACTCCAAACCCATCCCACGCTTCCTGTTGTTCCTCCCAGTCTTCTTGTTCGGGACACTTTGGTGTCCCTTTAGCAGGGTCACATCATATTCTGTGGTGCAGTGCTGCCATCTGCTGGCCGGAGCCACCAGCCAATCCAGCTGCCAGGGCAGTCGTTTTTCTGTTTATTTTTCTTGTGGCAAGAACACTTGACACGAGGTCTACCGTCTTTAAAAAATTTCAAGTGCACAATACAATGTTGTACAGCAGAGCTCTAGAACTTATCTTGTGTAACTGACACTTTCTTTACCACTCTCTATTTCTCTTACCCCAAGATCCCACCCACCTCTCCCTCGTAATTCCAATCCCTCTAATCTTCTCCTGCAGGTAGGTAACTAACATGATAGGTCCCTGTTCAAAAAAACAGGAAAAGAAAAGAAGGCAGACACAGAAAACCGTCCTCTTGGGTCTGAGGGGAAAACTGACTGCAAAAGGGAAAACGCAGTTAATTCCCAAGGGTGAGGTCCCCACACTGTCAAGCAAGCCCCTCCAAGTCCAGGCCAAGGAGCTGGCGGAGACCTGAGGCTGTGGCTGTGGTGCCCCTTGACAGGAGCACTGAAGGCCTCCCTGTGTATCCTGAGGAGGTGAAGGGGGCAGGTGCTTCTGGAAAGGCTGTAGGAAGAGGCTGTCAGGAATCTAACACCCTCCCTTTCTTCCAGGAAAGGAGTTGTGTCCTGTTGTCTGGTTTCTCTTCGGCACCTTTCCATAGTGATCCATATGGTGAGTAATCTCATACTCATTTAACTGATGAGGAAACTGAGGCTCAGAGAGTTTATAACCCAGAGATTAGTGCAGATGAATGATATCAAACTGTATATCATAGTGTGAGTGTTGGGCCTGGATTGTAGTTCAGGGTCTCTGAGAGCTCTGACCCATCTGTCCATGCATAAGAAATGTTGACATCAGTGTTTATGGGGATCCCACAGTCTCTGCTCCACAAAAACCCCAGCCCGAGCATCTCTCTGTGAGGTCACCCGGTGTCTATACGGATAAGTGGGGCATGCTACAGCTGGTTGCTGCTCTCCCGTGTCCCCGAGGCTCAAGAGGGGCAAGTGTGAGCATGGAGAAGTGTGCAGAGAGGAGGAATGGCCAAGGAGAGCCACAGAAGAGAGGGGAAGGAGGCAGGAGGGGGCACAGAAGGAAAACACTGAGGCAAGATAGAAAGATAGACTTTGAGTCTGCAGTTACCAAGCTGGGTCTTCAGGGCAATGTTTTCATCTATGAAGTAGAGATAATACAATTGTACCTATTTCACAGTACTGTTCTGAAAGCTAAGTGAAATAACAGGGTGAAACCAGTAGCCCCTGGGTTCAGCTCATAGTCAGCCCCCAGTAAGTGTTTGTCGAATGTGAAACCATGAAGAGTAGAGGACGGATTCAGTGCTGCTTATGTCCTGTGACTATTAACTTACATTAACATTGAGCCACTCATTCACCAAAAGCACATCTGATGACTAGAGGCTTTGCGTCTGCCCCAGCCCATTCCAGGAGCCAGGAGGTGGTCTTGCGCCCTCCAACGTTGCTCTAGTGATCTCTGAAGATGCAGGCTTTGCCTCATTCCCCTAAATTCATCAGCATTCGCAGAAGCTGTGTCTTATACACTAGACTGAAGCAGGTCCTAATTAGGAGTCCCAGGGAATCACATGTTTTCCACTGGGAGGAGGTCATTTTGGTCATTTTGATTCTTGGGAAGGACAGCACGACTCTGGGGATTTGCAACATGACTAAAGAGCTCTCAGTGCACTCAGGAATCTGGATTATGGTCCAGGCTTGGCCACGTCCTGTGTTATCCTGGACATACCTCTTTCTTCCTTGGGGCTTAGCATTTTCTTCTATGAACTGAGGGGGTATGTCTACTAGGATGATCAGCCATTCTTGTTTACCTGACATCAAGGGAGTTCCAGGGTGTGGAATTTTCAGTGCCCAAACCAGGAAAGTCCTGGGCAAACCAGGGCAAGTTGGTCACCCTAACTCTAAGCCCCGTCTTCTCTAATATTCATGTTTCAATCGCTGGTTTACTTGATTTTACCTGTTGGAAATGTTTTTGTTCATGAGATATAAAATACTCAGCTAACATTGGCTTCTGATATGAGAGAATTTATGGTTTACAAACAAGCATTCTGGGCATAGGCAGTCTCTGTGCTGATGTGTCAGCTCCGTAGCATCATTGAGGACCTACGCACCGTCTTTAGCATCTTGGCTTTGCATTCTCATGACTGTCACCCTGAGGTCACAGGATAGCTACTGCAACTCTAGGTATCACACAGCTACTCAAGGCAGGAAGGAAAGCCAGTGCCACCAACTGCTCCTGTCACTTTTATGAGGAAGCAAAAGATTTTCCAGGGGCTTCCCTGGTGGCGCAGTGGTTGAGAGTCCGCCTGCCGATGCAGGGGACACAGGTTCGTGCCCCATCCGGGAAGATCCCACATGCCACGGAGCGGCTGGGCCCGTGAGCCATGGCTGCCGGGCCTGTGCGTCCGGAGCCTGTACTCCGCAGCGGGAGAGGCCACAACAGTGAGAGGCCCGCGTAACACACACACACACACAAAAGATTTTCCAGAAAACTCCTAGTGGATGTCTCCTTAGATTTCACCTGCCACCTCTCACTGTAATAGAAGCTTTCTAACCTCCATAAGTGGGAGGTGGAAAGGAAGGAGCCACAGAGTATGCTGCCCTGATGAACATACGCTCCCTAGTGTTGCTTTTCTGAGAGCAGGGATGAGGTACCAGTGAATAAACTGATACAGAGGGAGAAAGAGCTCTGAAAAGCCGTAGGCCTTCCCCTTGGAGTTAGACAGGGGTGACTGTAATATGAACATTGTGAAGTTCAGGGCTCTGGGGCCAAGGGTGCAGAACAGAGGTGTGGGAAGGCCTTGAAAACAGCAATATGTTTTTCCTGGATTTGCTATCCTCAAAGCTTGGAGGTATATCTAGGGGAGATTCCCCAGCTGTCCATATCTGGAGCATCAGCGGCTTTTAATGTGTGTCTATCTCTGTGGAGCTCAAGGAAACCTGGCAAGGGTATCCTCTTCTTTCCTCATCCTCCCCAGAGGCTCTGGAACCTCCAGGCGCCCAAACCTATGTAGCACATAGATGTTGCTGAGTCCTGATACGTGACACCCCTGTGCCTCCTTTCAGGAGCTCAACTACTTCCTGACTCCATCAAAATAGCCACGTGGGTTCTGCCCATTCCGGAACAACTGTGCCTGTGGGATCCCAATAAAGTAGGCTGTTTCTTCATCATCAGCACAGATATCATTTATTGAGGGTCCACTCATGCCTGAGACTGCACTGAGCTCCCTACATAGGCTATCTCAATTTTATCCTGAGAAGGGAATTTGGCACTATCCCTGACTTAAAGACCAAGAAACAGAGGTTTGGAGATGGGTTGCCCAGGGCCACATAATTCCGCAGTTCAGTCTGACTCCAGCGGCCCTCCGTTTCTTGTTGTAATAATGTGACTTCTGAGTGGGTTCCCCAGATCTTGTGAAATATCAGGCACTCTGTAGGCACTCAGTACATCTATGTGTGGAATTGCTAATTTCCTTGACCAATTCATCTCCCTTTTCTGATTTCTGAAGACCTCAGCTTTTTGTTAGAGAAGAGTGTATCCTCAATGTCTTTCAGAACCATGCCTGATGCGTACTGATATGTATTTGTGGAACGACTGTTACATAAAGTAGACACTCATTTCCCCAGGCTTCCTGGTATTCGCACTGTTAGAGAAATGGGTGTGTCAACAAGGGTCTGTCATTCTTAGAGATTATTTGATTCAATTCTCTACTTTTATAAGTGACACAGAGACTAGGAGAGATGAAATGACTTGCCCAAAGCTCACATAGCAACGTTAGAAAGCTCCTGGACTCTACTCTATCCCCAAGAAGCAGCTGTGCCCCGATCCACTCCCGTCCTGGGGGAGACCGGGAGGTGGCAGTTATATCTGGACATTTTCAGGTCAGATTTCCACATCTGCTACTGGATCCTGGTTTACTGTGGGGGACACTGCTTCACTCTGACATGAGACTTAATGCACCTGTGCAGAAATCAGCTTTGCTTTGGAATAAAACGTTGGTTTGAATCTCAGTTTTACCAGTAACGAACTTGAGAGTCTTGGACAAGTTGTTTAACCTAAGTCTCAGTTTCCTGTCCTGTAAGGTGGAAATGATAACAGCTCTTATCTTGTATGATTGCTGTGAGGGGTATACAGCGTTTTAGCACACAGTAAACACATAACACAGAGTGAGGTTTCAATAAATTGTCGTTGTTCTAAGTGCCCATCAACAGATGAATGAATAAAGATGTGGTGTATATATATATATAATATATATATATAAAATATATATATATATATATACACAATGGAATATTACTCAGCCATAAAAAGAATGAAGTAATGCCATTTGCAGCAACGTGGCTGGACCTTGAGCTTATCATACTAGGACCTTGAAGTTATCATACTAGGTGAGATTATCATACTAGAAGCAGACTCACAGTCATAGAAACAAATTTATGGTTACCAAAGGGGATAAGGCGGAGAGAGGGATAAATTAGGAGTATGGGATTAACAGATACACACTACTACCTATAAAATAGATAACCAACAAGGACCTACTATATAGCACAGGGAATTATATTCAATATCTTGCAATACCCTATAATGGAAAGGAATCTGTAAAAGACTATATATATATATATATATATATATATATATATATATATATAAAATATAGATTGTTATGGTCACATTACTACCATTATTAGACAGTGGCAGGTTGAAGTAGAATATTCAGTTTTGTGACTTTCCAACATTCTTCTCACCCTTGCTCCGGAGGAGCTCTATGGCTGCAAAGGGTCACTTATGACTGAGGTTTTGCACCGCTCCTCTGTCTCTTCTGACACACCGTTCTGCCTGTTAATGCCCTCCCAGCTCTCCTAGAATCTTCCACGTGGCTCAAATGGGCAGTTTGTTGGGGTCCAACTGCCCTGCTGGAATGCCCTGACATTTTCTGGGGACCCTTTTCTGGTCAGTCAGCTGGTAATTAACAGAGCCTGGAGACGAACTGCCAGGGTCCAGGAAAAGGACACCAGCCGCTGCCTCCTACGCGGTGCTCTTCTGCTATGCTGCAGCTGGATTAAGCCACTTGTTAAATAGCCAGGGATTTGGGGAGCCAGTGGTTAAACTGTTGGTAATTTGAAATCAACTGTGGTTGCAGTGTTTACACCATGGAAATCGGTAAATAATACAAATCCAGGAATGGTTTTCTCCTCCAGCCACTGGTTTACCATTGCATCACCGAACAAACCCTTCTCCTCCTAAAACTCACTAGCTGAGAGGGAGACTACAAGATTCTGGACTAGACACTTTGGTTAGCATACCCACATTTTTAGAAAATGAATTATTTAGATTATAGAGGTAATACAAGGTTGTTATGGAGCACCTAAATAACACAGGACAAGTACAAACTGAAAAGTCAAGCGCTCACTCCATTTATCCCTTCTGGTTGCAGAGATATCCACTGTCATTTCCTTTTGTGTTTCTCTAGAATTCTTTTGTGGATACAGAAGAATAGCTATATATATAGTTTTATTGAATGGGTTGAACTTGAAACAAGAAACAGCTTCATTTTTCTCTTAGCTCTGCTGTTGCTATCTATCACATTATATAGAAGCTTGCTTGCCCCTGAAGACTGGCTTGAGCAGACACAATAGCTTTCAGGCAGTGAAAAAATAGTCTAGTTTAGTTCCATTTAAAACTTAAGTGTCACATCCAGTTCAAAGCTTTTCTTTTCCCCTAATCATCGGCCTGACCTGTGGCTCAGACACCTGCAGTGGGAAAGGGGCCATTCATTCTCCTTCTGTCCCCTCCTCCTAGGACCAGAGGAAGAGGGATAAAGGGATAAAGTTCTTTTTATTTAGTGGCTGCTCTCTTGGCTGACGTAGTTGCTACACATCTTCTAGTGTGGCAGCAACTTCTTGGGAGGTCTGTCATAGGGGACCTCCTCACTCTCCAGTTTCCTGCTGGCTGACCTATTGGGAACCTTACTCGGGACCTGCCCCTACAGGTACAATCAATAGCTTCTTACCGGTGGACTCCATTTGCCCCAGAGGGCAGCCTTGTTGGGTGGGATCTCATCAAAGCGGTTCTAGTATGGCTACTTTTATTTTTTCAATTGGGATATAATTGCTTTTCAAAGTTGTGTTAGTTTCTGCTGTACAACGAAGTGAATCAGCTATATGTATACCTATATCCCCATATCCCCTCCTTCTTGGACCTCCCTCCCCGCCCCATCCCGCTCATCTAGGTCACAACAGAGCATCAAGCTGAGCTCCCTGTACTATACAACAGGTTAATTCAAAAAGACACATGCACCCCAATGTTCATTGCAGTACTATTTACAATAGCCAGGACACGGAAGCATCCGGGGTGTCCATCGACAGACGAATGGATAAAGAAGACGTGGTACATATATACAATGGAAAGTTAGCCATAAAAAGGAATAGTATGGTTACTCTTCATAGCATCCACTAGGCTTATAGGAAACTCATAGGAAAGCCAATGGAAAAAGTCTCGACCCACTGAATGCTGGAAGTGCAGCTTGCCCAACCACTGACCCCTCTCCCCGTGTCCTCCGTCATGTCTAGCTCCAGCCAGTGGTAAGTAGGCAGCAGTCCTTTGCTCAGAACTCTCACCTTGTTACACTGTGGTACACCTAGGTAAGCCTATGAGATGCAAGTGTTAAGCTAGGCAGTAAGAAGCCAGTCTCCCTTTCCTGTAGGTACCTCTTGTCTTGTCAATTATTCCCTTGGGATTTTCATCTATTGGCTGGTTTTGAGGGGAAAAAGAAAGCATCACAAGACTCTACTCATATGAGTAACCTAAACTTCCCTTTGATTTTCTAGTCTTCTCTCTAGGACACTTCTCTTTAGAATGCAGGGGTCTTTAACACCTACCGTTTTCAGCTTTGGGGCTTGAAATGAAACTTAAAGACAGTCCATATAATTTAATTCAGCAGATGGGATTATTCTACACATATTATTCTACCATTTGCTTTTCTTGCTAAGCAAAATACTATATCTTGGGCATATTTTCTGTCATTATATGTATATCTACTTTTTTCTTTTAGTTGCATTTTATTTTTCCTCACACATTTCTCTTCTCTCATGCGCGTGACCATTTCATAAACCAGTATTTTTAGAACTGCCTAGTATAGCAAGCAGTATTTTTTTCTTCTTTTTTAAGATTTTGCATTTTTTAATTGTTGTGGAGTGTCTTAAGAAAGGTTGGGGAATTTGAATATGCCTGTGTTCACTAGGGATGCACCGCTTTACCCTAAGTAGCATAGATCTTTAGAAAGAGTTTAATATGTCATTGTATTGATATATGGTGATATATTTAATCAGTTCCCTGCTGGTGGACATTTAACTGTTTCCAGTTTTTCCCTATTATGGACAATGTTACATTGAACATCCATGTGTCTTATATTCTCATGCACTCACTGACTTTAAGTAAGTGAGACATCATAATATCAGATCCTTTCCCATAGAACACTTTTTCAGAAACCACTTTGTAGCTAGAAGGCAGAGAGAAAGACTAGACTCAGGACACATGGGTTCCTGGAAAGGATACTTGAATGATGTTCATCCTGTTAACTTTCCTTTTCAGTAAGAATTCTGCAAGAGTTGCACCTGGTGGGCTCTGAATCCAGGTCATGGACCACTGATCTGAGGCCATTGAGCACCCAGTGCCTGTCATTCAGCAGGAGCTCAATGTGTTTGTTTACCCTGAAGCATGTGAACCATCCCTGTATAATGGCAGGCAGCTCAGGAACAGCTGTGCATATAGCTACAACTCAGACAGATTGACTTAACTGTACCTTGTAAATCAGGCTTAGTTTCAGCATCCTACTGGTCCTTGAGTTATGTCTTCACGGCTCAGCACCCCCAGTAGGGTCATGGGACCCCATGAAAGATGCTTGGCCCAGAGTGTAAATACTTGGAGCACAAGGGAGGAGGTGCCCACACAAAATGCGATCAGAGTATTACTTTTTGAGCCTGGACTAAGTCACATTTAAAGAAATAGCGTCTGGTAGAAAAATGCAACTGAAAGTATTTCAAGTGTTTCACCAGGAAGCGTATGTTCATACAGTGCAGTCCTCTTTAGACACCCTCTTAGCTTCAGTCTGTCTCTTTCTTCAGGCAGTGGGTCTAGGACCAACTCTTTCCTCTCTTTTCTCTCTCTCCTTTCCACGAACTCCCCTTATCTCTGAGTCCACTGAGCTCTCCTGTGCACTTCTCTGCCTTTCTAGGCATCTCCCTACTGTGGAGTTCTCCCTTGTTGATCACACACACACACACACACACACACACACACACACACACACACACACACACACACACCCCTCCAGACCTGTGAACTTGTTTTGCTGCACTGTATTCCCTGGGAAGTATAATTCACCCTACTCACACACATGACTGCAGCTTTTCTCACAACCATCAGAACCTTTGGGAATTCCAGGGAATACAATTTTCCACTGCTTTGCACAATAAAGTGTACATGGTAAAGGCATCTTCCCCGGGCTGTCACACATCCTCATCTCACATCTTCCTCCGTCTATGTGGCAGACACTCTTATTGGACCCTTCCTCCAAATCCTGCTGTACAAGAATCAGAGACATGTGCAAGGCAATGTTTCTGAAGTCTGGCACTTATGCCATGATTTCTGGATGCTTGGGAACGCACATGAATGTCTTCCTCCCAGGATCAAAAGCACCCCTGCTGTGTTCAGTGGCTGGAGCCATCTGGGGAGAGGTTAACATTGCTTCAAATGCTGCAGTGGATCCTGAAAGTTCATTCTTGGGGACAGGTTCTCTCTTAGAGGGAGATCTGAGCAGTGTACCTTCCAGGCTGTCACAGGGCGCCTTCTAACGCTCTCCAGGAGGGCCAGGAATGCTGCCCATCCTAGAAGCACGTGATGTGCAAAAGAGCTTAGTTCCTGTGGCTGGATGCAAACTGAGCAGGTCCATTCATAGGAGTCCCTAGCAGCTTCTCTTTAGCAGAACTGAGTGGGCAACTCTGAGCAGGTCCTCTCCAGGGACAATGATGTTCAGCTTCAGGTGATCTGACATGTGTGCTTGGGTGGGCTCCCAAAGCAGCCCAGAGCCCAGAGGATGCGCAACTTATTTTTAAGCAAATGTTTCATCTCTTCTACCATCAGTTATTGAATAGCAATGATGCAACTCTTGTACTAGTTACAGGTGATAGAACAGAAAACAAGAAGAAGCTTCTGCTCTCAATTTGCTTACAGTTTAATGAAGGAAAAAAGAACTAAGTAGTTAATTATATATCGCTTGGAGTAATAACTACAACTAAGGATCCTGATAAGCACAACTAGCATTTGTGAACAGTATAGGGGTCATGTATTAAAAGGAAGTGGAAAGAAGAGAGATGGTTTCTCATACAAGCTTCATCTGTTCGCTCCTTGGAAATGAAATCAGGAAAGTGGAAGTTTTGGAGTCTTAGAGGTCTCCAGAGGAGGGATGTCTAGGACCCAGACTCTGGTCCAGCCCACTGATACCCATAAATGTGGAAATTGGGAAGGGAGCATCGTGATGGGCATAAGGGGTAGAGGTGTCAGAGGCATCTGGGTCTTTTTTTTTTTTTTTTTTTTTTTTTTGCGGTACGTGGTCCTCTTACTGTTGTGGCCTCTCCCATTGCGGAGCACAGGCTCTGGACACGCAGGCTCAGCGGCCATGGCTCACGGGCCCAGCCGCTCCGCGGCACGTGGGATCTTCCCGGACCGGGGCACAAACCCGTGTCCCCTGCATCGGCAGGTGGACTCTCAACCACTGCGCCACCAGGGAAGCTCCACCCAAATTTTCTGTATCATGAAGTCATTGAAGTACTTTCCCACAGTCTTCCAACATGGATGGTCAGAGCTGGACTATTAAGAGGCCATGTAGCCAATGTTTTTTCAGGGAGTCTGCCCCTCTGGTGTCCAAAAGTCTCCCTCTCCTTCTCTTGTCCTGTATGGCCAATGGTTTGCCATGCTATATCTGGACCATGGCCATTGGGTAGATGCTTGTCTATGTTTGTCAATCTCTCTCTCTCTCTCTTTCTCGCAGTGCCCCTTGGATTCATTTTTATACCATTTTAAAGAATTTATGAAGGGGAAGTTAAAAAATGAATGACAATAATATCACTTGTCATTTTTCTTTTCCTTAGAACCTCAGCAGGAGCTGGAGTGGTTAGGAGACCCCTCCAATCCTCACCCAGTGGTGACTTCACCACATCTCTCCTCCCCCTTGGGTTCAGTTCTGGAATTTAAGCCCAAAGGAAATCATCATCATTGCTACACACTGAATGCAGCCCCACTGGAGCAGGGGAATTGGAATAGGGGGGCCTCTGGGAGCCATCCCAGGCTGCATGTGGACCCCTGTGGCAGCAAGGAAAACATAGTATTCACTGAGACAGTAAGTGAAAATAGGAGAGGAGCCGGTAAGAAAATAGGGCTCAGAGAGAGAATCTCAGAAAGTCAGCAGTCAGGAAAACCAAAGACCCTATACTGCTAACAAAGGGATGCAATTTGTGTGGGATTTTTCAGTGTGGACCCCGTAGTGGGGGAGGGGCAGGAAGAGGCAGAAGATGGCCAAGGGGTGCCTCAGCAGGAGGAACGGACAGGCAACAAGGCTCAGGGCCAAAGCGTGCTCATTATGCAGTAACCTCAATTCTCCATCTGGCTTGGTCTTAAAATTAATCTGGATGCAGCAGCAGGAGGTGATGTGTCCAGAGGGCTCGGGCTGGATGGAACTGACTGAATGTTTTTCACAGCTCACATTGCAGTACCAAAGGGATGCACACAACAAGAGCTGGTCTGTGTCAGCAGAGGGCACTCTTTCCTAATGGATGGGGCTGACTCTGGAAGACTGGGCTGAGGGAGGAAGGCTCAGCCAGAATAAGAAGAAACCCAACTAGCCATTCTTTTCAGCCAGAGGGGATCAGGGTGCCTCAGTCAGAGCTGGGACAGTGGCCACCTATGTGGTGCAACCAGCGGGACTACCTGATGCTGAAAGAGTCATAGAATTGGGCTCTTGTCTGTTGATGTGGCATTTATTCTATAAATATGGATTGAGTGCCGTCTATGTGTTAGCTGTGGATACAGAAGAGATGGATGAAGAGGCAGTATTTTATGGTGAATAAGAGAGTGGGTTCTGCATATGTATATGTATAACTGATTCACTTTGTTATAAAGCAGAAACTAAGACACCATTGTAAAGCAATTATACCCCAATTAAGATGTTAAAAAAAACAAAAATAAACAATATATAACATCATTAATATCTTATTAGTGTCTCTATCTGCCTGTACCAAGTTTACAGCTCTAGATAAATCTCCTGCCTCGTCTTAATGAATATTTCTGGAAATAAACAAGAGATGTCTTACTGTCAGTCATTAAAAAAAAAAAAAGAGAGAGTGGGTTCTGATATACAATGCCTGGGTGAGAGACACAGGCAGGCCACTTCCTGTGTGATCCTGGGTAATTTACTTAATCTCTCTGGGCTGTACTGTCTTCTCTAAGATGGCAAAGATGATAATGACTCAGGGTTATTCTGAGGGTTAAATAAACTAACACAAATAAGTTCTTTGAACTCTGCCTGGCACACATAAGCTCTCATTAAATGCTGACTATTAGTCTTGTTCTCAAGAAGCTCTCACTTTAGTGAGTCTGTCAAAAAATATTTATTGAGTATTCTGTAATATTTCAGGGACTCTGTCAGGGGCTGGGGATGGTGTGGTGAAGACAGATGTGATAGTACCTGTATGGAGCCTACAATCTAGATGGTACAAAAACCCCTTATACATAAATGAAATAGTTGGAAGTATTCTAAATGTGAGAAGGAAGTATGGGATGTTACAGAGCTAGTGCCAGCTCTGCTCCCACCAAACATGGTGAGCTTGGGCAAGTTACTTCATCTCTCTAGCTCTCAGTTCTCTTCATCTAGAGAGGGGGAAGATCAGCTTGATCACGGGTTTTGCAGACTGGTTGCCATCATGATAGTAGCACTGTCAGATCCACCTGGCAGTTCAACGGGTCCATCATGGGGTGGTTCCACTGAATCTGAAGGGCCCCCCCCATACATCTTTTTGTCCCCTCCTTGCACATATTAGAAGCCACTATGGTCTCCCATGATGCTTTTAGGGTGAGCATTGTCTTTCCATCCACAAAGGTGGGGATCCTTGACCAAGCTGATCTCTGAGATTCTTTCTAACTTCAATATTCAGATTCCATGAAAACTTCTTCCCTGTGGATCTGCTAGCAGGTCTGGAATATTCTGTTCTTTCTCTATCAAGATGCAATTATTACTTGTATGGGGTATTATCTTTTGCTGTAACTTCAGTTGATCAGATGTGAGTTGCCTGTAGCCATAGGTCTTAGAGCCATAGGAACTCTCAATAGTGATGCCCTGGAGGTCAGTATCATAATAGAGGACCTCTGCAGAGGGAACGCCACTCGATGTTCTGTGGTAACCTAAATGGGAGGGAAATCTGAAGGGGAGTAGCTATATGTATATGTGTGGCTGGTTCCCTTTGCTGTACAGCAGAGACTGGCACGGCATTGCGAAGCAACTGCACTCCAATAAAAATTAATAAAAAAAATAATAGAGGGCCTCTGGGTCCCGGCTGTTAGAACCCAGCTGAGGGTGAAACTAGCTTTCCACTTCTGAATGACAACTGAATAATTGGCTCACGTTGAAAGCCTTGAATGGGCAATGGCAGCTCTGGCTGTGATTTTCAGAGTTTCTGATTGATCTGTCCCCCATCTGACTTGAAAATCGTACTGTTGTCTGAACCATCCTCATGAAGCAGCACAAAACTCTGCAGTGTCATTTGTGTGAACAAAAGTCAGGTAGGATGATGGCCTTTTGGGGTGCTGGCAGTTACAGAAAAGGCACCTGGTATCTCCCTTTCACTCACGAAGGATGTATATGAACTTCTCGGAGGGGTCAGTTCTCTCCAGGATGTCTCATACATCTGATAGGTCAAATGCTTTTATCAAGTACAGGAAATGCAAGTAGAATCTGCTGGGGTTCCTGGTTGTTCTTAGTCATGAAAAGGAGACTATGGTGCCCACTGTTTGCTGATCCATCCCAAAGCTGCCCTGATGTTCAAATTAGATGCCTGAATGCCTATAGCAAATCAGCAAATCTTCTGAGTGTGCACTGTGCTGGTGCCTTCTCCCATGGTGAAACATGGGTTAAGCTATAATGACTGTGATCAGGGCTGATGGACTCTGTACTGCTGGCCTGGACTTGGGAAAAGTGTGTTATCTGTGTTCTCAACCTTCTCATCAGTCTCTCTACTCTTCAGACTCTCCATATACCCACCAACAGGGTATTCGTAAAATAGGATGAACAGTGTTTCTTATCCTCTTATCAACCTTCAGAGGTTTCCTGCACCAACCAAGTAAAGAGCTCCTTATTGGAGCATTCAGTGCCCTTTACAGTCAAGTTCCAACTTGCCTGTCTAATGTCTCTGTATCATTTTACTCATTGACCTCTGTATCTGTCAGCCCAGGATGCCATACTGAATACCACAGACTGGGTGGCTTAAAAAACAGAAATTAATTTTCTCCCAGTTCTGGAAGCTGGAAGTCCAAGATCAAGGGGCTATCAGGGCTGGTTTCTGGTGAGGCCACTCCTCCTGGCTTGCAGGTGGCCGCCTTCTCACTGTGTCCTCACGTGGCCTTTCCTCTGTGCAAACACACTCCTGGTGCCAGTTCTTCTTCTTCTAAGGACGCCAGTCATATTGGTGTCCTTACGACCTCATTTAACCTCAGTTACCTCCTTAAAGATCCAGTCTCCAAATACAATCACATTGGGGGTTGGGTCTTCAACATATGAATGGTGGGTGAGGCACAATTCAGTCCATAACAACCTCTAAACACATTGTGACTTTTCATATTTCTGTGGCTTTTTCACCTGCCAATCCCTAATGGTACTATCCTGTTCCTTACTTCCTATCTACTGAACTTTTACTTACTCTGCCCAGTTTAAACGTACCTTTGAGGAGGTCATAGAAAGCAGTGGTTACCACCTGGGGAGACAGACCTTAGTGTGAACCCTAGCCCACCATCTCTAGTCATGAGACTTTGAACATATTACCTACTTCTTACTTAATAAAATGGGAAGAACATAATTTTCCTTAGAGGGCTGTTCTGATAGTTAAAAGTCATAATGCTGGTAAAGTTGCTCATCCCAGTGTGGGGCACACAGTAAGCCTCTAAGAGAACTATTCTTGGTAATTTTATAGAATCTTAATAAAATTCACCATCTGTAAAGATAGATTCTATTTCTGTCAGAATACTGGATTTATTTATTTATTTAGGCTATGCCACGTAGCTTTCGGGATCATAGTTCCCTGACGAAGGACTGAACCTGGGCCATGGCAGTGAGAGCACTGAGTCCTAACCACTGGACCCCCAGGGAACTCCAGAACACTGGATTTAAAGAGGAATCTTTACATATACGTGTCTGATACTAGATTATGAAACTCCCTAACAGTGAAGAACTATGTCTGACTCATCTTTCTCTATATATACCTTAGGCCATGCATATTATATAACAGAGGTTTCATGACAACAGCTCCAAAGAGTTTGCAGTTGGTAAGTCAGTTCTGAACATTCCAGCAGACGTTTAGCACCGAAAACATCGCTTTCTCTTTGAGTATCTATTCAGTTCTTTGCTTGCAGAGTCATGAAGACAAGAATCTGTTGAAGAATGCCTTCTGCATTCTCCCTCCTTTTGCATAGGGAGAAGGCAGGTCTGTTCAGGGCAGCTCCAGTATCTAAGAACAGAAGCCACTGGTAGCTATGGTCAGCCTGACACAAAAGGACAGCTTAAGTTACTGTGACCTCTGTAAAAACTAAGAAACAAGGTGCCCTTTCAGGACAAGTTTTCTCTACTCAGCATCTGGTTGCTTATTTTACCATCCAGTGTTAGGAGGGGGAGAGAAAGAGGTGTTTTGAGATTGATTTTTCTTGTCTTGCTCACTGAAACTGACTCTGTGAGAGAGTGGAAGTTCTCAAGAAGATTGAGAGATGTGGGTTAGATATCAGATCACTTGGAAGACAGAGATTCAATCAACTCCCACCTCAACACACACTAGTGCCCTTTTTCTTGCAGGGTGGAAGTGTCCATGTTCAGCTGTGTGAGTCAAGGGTGGAGATTCATGTCCCCCATAGGGACTATGTCGTGTGAGTTGGAGGGGTTCAGTAGCCCACTCTGTGGTTCCCATGGGGCTCTGAGCTCACAGATATGAGCTAGTAGGGACCACAGACAGACTCTCTGATCTAAGAGAGAACCTCAGTCTCTGTGCTGATGAGGACACTTTTCTAGGAGTGAAAATGATACAGGGAAGAGGGGAGAACTATGATGAAGGGAGATTGACAAGAGTTTAGAATAAAAGGTAGTGACAACTGCTGTCCTTACTGACTTGAGGCAAGGAGCAGGAAAGGATAGGAGTGACTCAGAGATGGCAGCTGGGGCCAGTGAGAGAACGTTGAAATCTACAACAGAAATAGGACATGAGGAAGAGAATTAGTTCTGTAGAAGAAGAGGTTTTTGATTCTAGATGAGTTAAGTTGAGATGACTGAAATGCCTGAACAAAACTTCTAGTAGTGGAACAGTCCTTTAAACATGGAGCTCAGGAGAGAAGTTAGGGGATGCAGATTTTTGAATTATTCGCATAGAAGCCATAGTTAAAGCTCTGAAAGTGATGGGATTCTTGAGAGTAGAAAGGCTAGAGGGAAGAACCAGGCCTTGAGAAACAATCCATCAAAAGGATGAGGAAGTCCACAAAGGACCGAGCAAATGTGAGGTTGGAGTAAGATTGAGCCCCGAGAGATTTAGGGAAGCAAGGGAGAGATTTGCTGGAGAGATGAGGTTGCAAACTAAAAGTCAATTGCTGCAGAGAAGGTAAGAATGGGAAGTCCTATCAGGCTATTGTGGTTAGACATTAGGTGGTCATGAGTAAGCTTTAAATCGACCAACAGGAGATAACAGATGAGACTTGCTATGGGCTGAGTCGTGTACTCCAGAAATTCATGTGTTGAAGTCCTAACCCCTAGGACCTCAGAATGTGACTGTATTTAGAGATAGGACCTTTAAAGAGACAATTAAGTTAAAATGAGACTATTAGTGTGGGCTGTAATCCCAATATGACTGGTGTCCTTATAACAAGAGGACATTTGGATACAGACACATACAGAGAGAAGTCCATGTGAAGGCACAGGAAGACCACGACCATCTGCAAGTCAAGGAGAGAGGTCTCAGAAGAAACCAACCCTGCCAACACCTTGACCTTGGACTTTCAGCCTCCAGAATGGTGAGAAAGTAAATTTCTATTGTTTAAGCCACCCAGACCCTGGTACTTTGTTATGGCAGTCCTGGAAAAAACGAATACAAGACCAAATATAGTTTATCCATCACTTTCTTTTCTGGATCCAAAGAAAATCAGAATATCAGCAGCATGGAGGATGATCTAGTGAATGAGGACACAATCCCTCTCAGGGCCAGCAATCAATGTAGGGGTCTGTAAGATCTTAAGTAGTTTTCAGTTTGTCTAAATATTAGAATCACCTGGGGAATAAAATGAATTAGAAAATCTTGATTCCCGGGCATCACGTCAGATTCTTAAAGAATTTGGAAGGGAGTTCCAAGCATCCATACCTTTTAAAGACCCTCGGTGATTCCAATGTGCAGTCAAGATTGAACCAATGACCTCATGAGATATGCATCCACCACAGGCCAGGGAAACAGACTGCATGTCTGAAAGTCCCCTCAGGCAGTGAAGGCCTAGCCATGCTGGGAAGTCCACAGGGCCTGGGAACTCTAGGAGACACAGACTCAATGATCACTGCATTTGGAAGGCCCATGGCATGGGTAGGACTTTTAGGTGATAGAAGACACACTCCCTCTTTGTCCCCCAGAATGTAGTGAATCCTTGAGAAGTTGTCAGGGGGAAAATGTGACAGGTGCAGATTGAGCAATAAAGATATTAATTAATCTTTACTCCAGTAGCCTCTAAGAGAATCAATAATTGGTGGAAAAGAAAGAGAATCAATGCTTAGTAGGGTAGTTTTCATCTTCACATTCAAGGCCAATTCCCATTTAACAAACTAGGAATTGACATGCCCATGTTATAGGAGAGAAAGCTGAAAGGCTCTGCAGGATTAGATAATTTTCCTAAAGACCCATGTCTGGTAGAGATGGATTTTGAATCCAAGTCTGTCTGACTAAAAAAATTCATGATATTGTCATCATATCATGCTTCCTCCCCAGTTAGGGGGAGTGGGCCAGGATGGGAAGTGTGGTAGACTTGCACTGTGTCAACTTAGTTAAGCAGGAATTAAATTCCCCAGAATTCCCTCCCCTGCATAGTTCTATGTAAGCGTGGATCACACAAGATATTTGTGGAAGGTTCGCAAGGTGGAAGTAAAGTAGTAGCTCTCTATCCTTTTTCTGCTTTGAGAGGCATAGCTGTACCCAAGACGCTGTGTGGTTCTCTCTCTAGTAGCTCACTTTGCTGGTGTGGGGCAGCAGTCTGCAGCTCAGCTCCTACCAGATCTTCTCCTTCAGCTCTCTGACCCCTGGGCCTCGTTCATGTCTAGCTTAATGATGAAGGGTGCTGACTTCTCCTGCAGGGCAACCTCATCATCAATGTGGATGGCTTGCAATTCTCAGCGACTAATGCATGTCTCAGCTCATTCTCATAGGTACCACTCATTCATGCAGGTTCCAGAGTGTCCTTGCTTCTCATAAATGCCTGCTCTGTGGACGTCAGCCTGCCACATCAGACACAGAAAGCTCTTTAACCAGTCCATCTTCAACCCAACCATAGACTGTTTGACAGTTCCCAGAATTGTGTAATGCCAAATATCTACAGTAATATTCTTTATTCTATATATTGCCTAGTGGTTCTGTTTCTTTAACTGAGACCCGATGACACAGGAAGCATGGTGCCCAAAGCTTTTTAAGTGCACAAAGTAGAATCACTATACTGAGAAATCTTGTTCTTAGATATCTCTCACTTGGGTAACTTGTCAGAGGTACTGCCACATGCTCTCAAATCAGACAGTAGTTTTGGGCCACAAGGGTTGAAATTACGTGTCAGATCAGTGGCTTGTGGCTCATGACCCAGGGATAGCCAACCAGTGACAAAAAGTGTCTCTGCCTCACTGCACTGGGTCCTGGGGCCTTTGTCAGCCTCACAGGCATAGTTCCCAGATGTTCTGGGTCAGAGAGAGGTCGAAGGATGGTCCTTCTCCAAAAGGGGCTGAAATGTTATCCTCATGATAAAACTGATACAAGTTTGTGGGAGAGACTCTCTCTTTAGGCCTGGCAGTGGAGCTCCACCATGTTCCCCATGTCATTTTGAATCCCAGGAGCCCTGATGGTTATGGCAGAGTGAGAATCTGGAGATGACAGAGATAAAGGAGCTGTTAGAAAAGGCCTCACTGCTTCCACAAATACCCTGTCCTATCTCTCCATCTACTCAAGGGGGCTAGAGTAGGCAAATAGTCCATTCCTAATATACAGCATCCCCACAGTCCTGACCTTACGTTCAGAGGAATCACCCCTAGAGCTCTTATGAGGAATTTTGGACAGCATTTTTCTGTGCAACCTTCCTGATCTTGGATTTCCATAAATTCCACATGGTGATCTTCCCAGGGCCTTTCAGTACCTTTTTTTACCATCACCACAAATAATAGCAGTATCACCAAGGAGGTAGCAAGGTACCTCATAGGCTCTGCCATGTAAAGTAGCTAAATGTGGACTTCCCTGGTGGTCCAGTGGTTGACTCTGCACTCGGGCCTTGGGTTCGATCCCTGGTCGAGGAACTAAGATACTGCATGCTGCACGGCATGGCCTGAAAAAAGTAGCTAAATATGTTCTGTAGGACTGGTCTCTGGGTCACCCTTGAAAAGTTCTCATGATCCCTCTGGGGACAATGACCCTAGTTTGGGAATTGCTCGTTGAGATGAGTGAGTGCAAATGTACTTCTCATAGTGACATTTACCCATCCCCTAAAAATATGGTCATGGCTATTCCCAGCTGTACAGAATCACTCTCCCTCACAACAGTTCACTTTCTGGAAGTACTGAAGGCTCCTCCCTGGAAATTCTCTCTGCCTGCTGTGCACCAGGAGAATGTGGCACTCTTTTTCACTGAGAAGACAAGAACAAGCTTCTCTCAATAACTTACCCCTGCTCTGGGGAAGGGGCTGGGCTGGGACTCAGTGATCACTCTAGATTCAGAGCTCACTGGGTGAGCACAAGATGTCACAGGTTGGGTTTCCAGAGAAGCAGACCTTGACATGGAAATTAGCATGTAGGAAATTTATCAGGGAGTGATCTCAGTATCAAAAATTGCCAGAGGAAGCAAGCTTGTACAGAGGGAGAAGCTGAAGCTGGGCTTTGAAGCAGTCTCCACAAAGGTCTCAGCCAACCCCCATAGATAGCATGGGCTGGGATGTTCTCTCAAAGTGGTCCTGAGTTGGAGTGAAGGGACCCTGCTTCTATACCCCAGTGATGATCAACCACTGGATGCATTACTGTGGGAAAGGAAAGTGATCTTGAATAAAGTGACCAAGGCACTTTCCCAAGAGGGCCGATGACTGCAAGCTATCTGCCAGTGGAAATTCTAGCACCTGGGGGAATAAGCCCTCCATTCCTGACCAAGGATCTGGGCAGTGTATCACAGCATCCATTACACAAAATCAGAGTTGATTTTAACCATATATCTGTGGAGATGGGCAGAATTCTTACCTCCTTGCTTAGGAACATATGGCCTCCTGAAACAAGAACTCATTTCAGGAATTCTGATTTCCCTAGGAGGGTCAGGGTAGGCAGCTACAGTGACATCATTGGGCATGTGCCTGGAGGCTTATCGGGTAGATCTGGGGGAGGACACTGGACAACATTAACCCTCATTTGAAGGACACCCCAAGGACCATAAATCCCTCTTTCTTCTCATGTTTCCACACTTATCTCAAGCCCAAGTGTTTCCAGTGTGGCCATGACCCCATCTTCTCTCTGCTCCAGTCTGTACTGTCTCTCTCTCTTCTGTAATGTTCCAGGTTTGTGAGTGGTGGCTCCCAATTGTTTTCCAGTTTAGTGTCGGAAGGGATCACTCCTCATACCCCCACAACCTCTGTGGTCAGCTGATGGCACCTCATCCCCATAATTACTGTAAATACTTGGTGGTTTGACTGATTGGAAGGAGCAAGGTTACAGGGATGCAGAGGAATTATGAATCTTGAGATTACTGTAATATCATGATAACTTCCCCAGTTTTATGCATCGATGAGAAATAGAGGAGACCAGGATGGCTGACAGGACCTATCTGCTTTCAAGCAGAGCCCCATTTCCAAGATCAAAACTGAAAAAGAAGAAACAAATACAGTCCCCCTCTTCTCAGCCCCAGTCTGGCAGACTGGTCCCTCTGACACTGCTTATACGAGCCTGGGATTATTGATTCTCTTCCCATACACGGTGACCTTTGCATTCTCTCCCAGTCATCACTACACCAGAGGCTTTTTTCCCTCTATCCCCAGAATGTGAAGCTCCTGAGGTTTGCTTCAGTCTTTTGCCAGAGCTCTGCCCATTTTGCAGGAGCTGGTGTAAAGTTGGGTTACTCATATCTGGAAGAATCTGGTGCTTGAACTCCTCCATAGACTACTAGTATCTGAATATATCTATATCTATATCTATATCTATATCTATATCTATATATATCTATATATATATCTGAATCATTTTGCTGTACACCTGAAACTAATGCAACACTGCAAATTAAGTATACTTCAATTAAAAAAAGGTTTTAAAAATGGGCAAGCAGTTATTTCATAGAAAAGGAAAGGCTAACACACATGTGATAATTAGAAAAATGGAAACAAAAATGCCAGTGAGATCTCTCTTTATGCCCACTGGGTTGGCAAAATTGAAGCACTAACTAATGCCAAGTGTTACTTGGGATGTCAGTTTAGGGGATGGTCATGCACTCATAAAGGTAGTAGCAATTTGGGGGTCAACTTGGCAGTACTTGTTGCATTAATCCCACTCCTGGATATATATTCAGAGAAATTCTCACACAGGTTCTTGGTGGGACATGAAAAAGGAAGTTTGTCAGTGTTTGCAGTAGTGACAAGTTGGGGGATTAGATAAGGAAAGTGTGGTGAAATAATGTGCAGAAGTTAGGAGCAATGAACTAGATGTACACACAGCAGCATGGATGGATCAAAAAATAGCACCAAGTGAAAAACAGAGCAATACCATAGGTAAATAAAAAAGTTAGGCTCACCAAAAATAATATTCAACACATGTAAGTGAAGGAAACACATCAAACATATTAGAATGATTGGAGGCCAAGGAATGAGAATAGCCACTAAAGATACAAGGCCGTAAATAAAGAAAACTGGAGAAGATAGGTATGGGCCCACAGTGGGAGTGAGCATGAGCTGAGGAGTGTGATTAACTAGGCACCAGAGGTGACAAAATAGAGACGAAGGAAAACAAAACACACCAAAAAATGAAGGAAGTAATAAGAAGAGAAAATATAGAATAAAAAAGCAAACTGCTAATAAAATAAATGTTGTATTCAGTACAAAACCAAAAAACTGTATGTTACATTAACACAACACTGTAAATCAATTATACTTGGATAAAATAAATGAAAAACCAAAACCAAAACCAAAAAAAAACCCTATATGGTACATATAAGAGACATCTAAAGGAAAGTTGCTCAGAAAGTTAGAAGTGAAAGATTGGACAAAGACATATGAAGCCAAAAAGCACTGGATGAGAGTGGAAAAGGCTAAAATATATGAGAAAGCTCTAAGCCTCATAAATCTTTGGAATTAAATACCATGCCATCAAAATACTTGACACATGGACTGCAGGAAATGGAAGGAGAAATAAACTTAATCACAATGACAAAAGCAAATGATGCCTGTAGACCCACAGCAGATCAAGTAGATAAAAAATAAGGGTGCATATGATTCAAATGATATATGATTAATAAGAAGTGACTAATGAATATATATTGAACTCCTGATTCTGGTAACAGAGAATTCACTTCTTTTAAGTACTCATAGATGATCTACCAAAATTGACCATATTTTAGGTCACAAAGAAAACCTTTAAAAATTATGAAAGCAATCAAATTATTTTAAAAATCACAAAATTAAGGGAAAAATCCTTTCATCAGGCAATTAAAAAATTCCTCTTTTAAATAACTTTCAAGGTCAAAGAAGAAAATAAAACTGATATTACAGACTTGAAAATAATTATAATCAAAACACTACCTATCAAAACTTAAGGGATATGATTAAAACTCGTCTTTAAACAATTGGAAAGAGTACCAACAAGGAAAAATGAAAATAAATGAACTAAGCATTGAAATTAAGAACAGGAAAATATCAACAAAACTAATTAAGATAAAAGCAAACATTACTGAATAAAACAAACAGAAAAACCCCAACAGAATATGTGAATAAACTCAAAAGCTTTTCTATGAAAAATAGATACACCACTGAATAGACTGATCAAGAAAGAGGGGACAATGAGTAAATATACAACTTTTGAAAACCTGCATTAAATGGATGACTTTCTAAAAAGTATAAATTACCTTTTTTTTTTTTTTTGCAGGTAGAGGCAGTTAAATAAACAGAACAATAATCATGAAAAACAATGAGAACATTGTTAGGAGCCACACGTTACAAACATATCAAGCCAGATGGTTTCACACACTAATATTTACTAGTCTTCAAAGAAAAGATAAATTTAGTAGTATTTAAACATTTTTTGAGCAATCACAGAGAAAGAAAACTTCCAAAATAATAAGAAACCCTAATATGTATAAAATGGAAAACTAATAAGAACCTGCTGTATAAAAAAACAAATAAAATTAAAATAAAAAAAAAGAAACCAACACAGCATTGATCAAAGCTTTTCAAAGAAAGCATAAAAAGCTACAGAGAAATCCTCATTATGAATATCTATGCAAAAGTTTTACATAAGATATCAATACTATCAAATTGGATTCCGTAGGATATTAATATATGTCATAGCCAGGTAAGATTGCGATAATTATTCATTATCAGGAAAACTGTTAATGAAGGAATATATATTTTCAGTTTTCTTCTTCCCATATCCACTAAGATTCAAAACTTAGGTACAAATTTCTAAAAGAAAACACCCATTCAAATATTTTTTGAGACTTAGACACTACTGAAGTTTTGGGGGGCTCACAGGATAGGTTACATCATGGAGCACGTGGCTTTTTCCTTTTCTTCAGTTTGCACACCCAAACCCAATCAAGATACTCAGCAGAACAAAAGACCTTATGAATCAACATTCTCCTGAGGGGAGCGATCAAGATGGTTAAGTAGTAGGACATGAAGCTCACCTCCTCCCACAAATACATCAAAAATACATCTACTGATACATGTGGAATGATTCTCACAGAATATCTACTGAATGCAGGCAGAAGATCTCAGACTTCCAAAAGGGCAAGAAAATTTCCACGTAACCGGGTAGGACAAGATTCTCCTGAGAGGTCAGTTTTTGTGAAAACACACACACACACACACACACACACACACATATGTATAAAATATACAAACAAATATACTCATTCATATATATTTATATATTCACAGAACATTTTAGAATTATCAGAATATTAACAGCAGTTACTTCTGAGTATTAAAATTTTGGCTAATTTTCATTTTCTTTTTTGCATACTATTCTTTTTATAATATGCTTTATATTTGTAATTTAAGAAAATATTTTAAAAAGAAATTATTTAGGACCTAGTTTCTTCCCAAGTCACTTGTAAACAAAATTAAATACTGTACCCACATTTTCTTTTCTTTCTTCATTTTTAAAAATTCTTTATTTTTCTTTATTTTAAATTTTTGGCTGCATTGGGTCTTTGTTGCTGCACGTGGGCTTTCTCTAGTTGTGGCAAGCGGTGTCTACTCTTTGTTGCAGTGCCTGGGCTTCTCATTGTGGTGGCTTCTCTTGTTGTGGAGCACAGGCTCTAGGCACGCAGGCTTCAGTAGTTGCGGTGCGCAGGCTCTAGAACTCAGGCTCAGTAGTTGTGGTGCATGGACTTAGGTGCTCCGTGGCATGTGGGATCTTCCCAGATCAGGGCTCGAACCCATGTCCCCTGCATTGGCAGGCGGATTCTTAACCACTGCGCCACCAGGGAAGTCCCCACACTTTCTTTCATTTTGTCTGTTTTATATGCCCACATGTCTACCATCAGATGTAGGGCCCACCTCAATTAATTCCTTGCTTGTTTCACCTCAGGAGCCGCTACATCTGCCCAAGAAAGTAGTATTGGGATCCCCAGACAGTTCTGGAAGAGACTGGAAAAGCCAGGGCCGGGGCCAAGGGGTCAGTATGGAGGGAGAATTTCTTCAAGCTTGGCTTCTTTGGGAGCTGGATTTTGCCCCAGATGCAGGCACAGTTGAAACTTTGGCTCAGAAGAGCAATTTAGAATCCTGTTGAGGGGAGCCTCAATGGAGCTGCAGGTAAAGCATTAAGGTCTGTCCAGAACTGTTGGACCAACCAGGCCTGGGAGGCCAAAAAGGAGAGAATCTGAGGCCTGCTCAGTCTCCAGTCTCTAGTCTCCCTATCTTCAAAAAGAACTAGGCCAGAATGCTGTAGAGAAAAGGGAAAATGGTGGTAAGAAGAGGGAGATCTGAAAAGGGATTTTCCAGACAAACTCACGGTGTCTCCCTGGTGAGGTGAAGCCCAGTATAAGGAAGAAGGCCAAACATGAGCCCCAGACCTGTCCCTCTCATGGAGACCATCCCAAATCAGTAAGCTGGCCCTGGGGCTTCTTCCTGGACTTTGCTCTTTCCAAAAGGTCTTTATGAGTGATGAGTGTTCAATCTTGTCCCAGCTCTGTCAGAAAGCTGGGCCAGGTATTATCCCACTTTTCTGACAGAGATAATGAGCTTCAGAGAAGTTTGCTGCTTCTATGGCTGGTAAGTGGGTGAAGCAGGCAGGTCTCAAGCTCTGCATAGCTGACTATAAATCCTGGATCCTTTCTGGTTTCCAAAGCTGATTCATTTCCCTGAATGAGCCACAGGCCTTTAGATGCTCCTAAAACTGGGCATGGGCTCAATAGTTCTAAAGACCCTTCTTTTCACCACCTCTCGAGGGCTGCTTCTGCACTCCTGGCTCAGGGCACTGGGGTGCTCCGCCAGAGATAGGGTCTGCGGCTGGGCCTGAGGGAGCAGTCCCACTGGCTTCTGCTCTAGTCACAAGTGTTATAGAGGCTTTGGGATCTGCAGTGGGCTTTCTTTATTTTACTTCCACCCTCAGTTTGTGGTCTGGTTTCCTTGACGGACCCAGAGTCTTTCCAATGTCCTTCCCATCCCCCACCCCCTGTCCCATCAGGATCTTGAGAGAGACGGAGCATCTGGATCTTCCCCACCCTGTGCTCTTTCTATTCTGGGATTCATTTTGGTGAGTAGAGTTGTTTAGGGGACAGAACGCAGAAGAGCTGCTGGGATTATAGAACAATATAAGCAGTGTGACCTGGATTAAAATCACTCAAACTGTGTAATTCTATGGTTTCATAATTATTTTCCTGGTATTATGGCCAAACTCATGGCTGTGAAAATGCCAACATCTTATCTTTTGAGGTGGCAGATGCAGGCTAATAATAGCATGCATAAGAGAGTCCTTTATAATTCTGGACTACCTAATGTGAACTAACAGTGTTGTCCTGACCACATGCTAGTATAGAATGGGTGAGTGGTTCTAAAGGCAGCAGGGGCAATGGGGAGTATCAAGGTGGATTGGAGGCAGCATAGAGAAGGGCCTCGGAGGGGGGTAAGCCAGTTCCCATGACCCAGGCCCTGCCATCACCCACCTTCACACACTACGCCTGTATCCTCATCGTGCCCACAGTCAAAGGTCTCCACCTGTTCACATTCAGCCAGGGCCTCTTCTGTCCCATTGCACAGGGCTACCTGAATAAATAAAGGTCGGTCATCTTCTGCCACAGGCAGATACAATATGCCTGCAGGTGTGTGTCTGGCTGCTCCACAGCCCAGCTCCCGGCACACCACGGCCACATCCTTCATGTCCCAGCCATCATCACACACAGTGCCCCAGCGACCTTCCTTTTCCACCTCCACCCGCCCATTGCAGTGGTGGGCACCATTCACCAAGCGGATTTTAGGTGGATGTTCTGCAAACAGAAGGGGTCAGAGCACACTCAGAAATGTCCTCTTGGGCTTCCCTGGTGGCGCAGTGGTTAAGAATCCGCCTGCCAATGCAGGGGACATGGGTTCGAGCCCTGGTTCGGGAAAATCCCACATGCCATGGAGCAACTAAGCCCGGGCGCCACAACTACTGAGCCCATGTGCCAAAACTACTGAAGCCTGCGCGGCTAGAGCCCGTGCTCCGCAACAAGAGAAGCCACCGCAGTGAGAAGCCTGCACACCGCAACTAGAGAAAGCCCTCACGAAGCAACGAAGACCCAACGCAGCCAAAAATAAATAAATAAATAAATAATTAAAAAAAAAAAAAGAAATGTCCTCTTAGGGCAGTTCCCAGTGTTAAGAGAGGTTGTTTGATAGTGCTGGTGATATGTGGTGTGGGGGTAGGGGGCCTGCTGAGTTGGGAACCACAGAGCTTTGCTCTATCCCATGCTATTACCATCTCCTAAGAGCATCCCACTCCACCTAAGGCCCTCACTCAAAGACACCTAGGAAAAGTTTTTGCTTTCTGAAAACAAAGGAATATGGGCACATAGAGACTTATGGTTTGATTCTTATGAGCTCAGAAAGATCTTAGAAAAAGAGAAGGTTAGAACTAGATCTTTCCCAGAAATGGACACCGAGGCTTAGAATAGGGAAAGGCCTAGAATAGGTCAGTTGAGTTACTCAGTTTCCTTTTGCTCCACTCTATTACTGACTTCACCAGTCACAGGCTCATATTCTCTGCAGAGAGAAAGGGGTGAACACATCACACAGACTGGTCAATCCCTAATCTTTGCCTATTTTTTTTTTGTTGTTGTTGCAGTACGCTGGCCTCTCACTGTTGTGGCCTCTCCCGTTGCAGAGCACAGGCTCCGGACGCGCAGGCTCAGCGGCCATGGCTCACGGGCCCAGCCGCTCCGCGGCATGTGGGATCTTCCCGGACCACGGCACGAACCCGTGTCCCCTGCATCGGCAGGTGGACTCTCAACCACTGTGCCACCAAGGAAGCCGTCTGTCTATTTATTTGGTTTTTGTTTTTTAAACTGGAGTAATGTGTAAAGAGACTCTTTTCTCTAGGATATCTAGCAGAAAGGAGGGATATAAGCCTGGAGATGTCAGCGGCCAGCTTTGCCTGTCTGAGAGTTAAGCTAATGGAGAAATGCAGAGGAAAGAGGGGAGGCAAAGACAGAATGCTCGGCCAGTCGCACATTAGCCATGTCCATACTTGACCCCTCCCACCAACTTCATTTCTTTTTTTTTTGGGACCAAGCCCTTTTGTATGGGATTTCTGTCATTAACAACCAAAATGTCACATCTTACACAGTCAATTACCAAGTTCTTGGCAAAGCCTCTGTAAAAAGCCAAATTTAAAAGAATTATAGGTAATAATGTGAATATGATTCTCAAAAATTAATAGATTAAAAAGAGCAAACATATGTAAGACTCTGTAGAAACTGAATAGATCAAGCAGCTAGCTTAATTTAATAAAAAAATAAATACTGACCTTTGTATATCCTAAACAGAAAATTCACATTCTTTTCAAATTCCATATATAGTATTTAGAAAACTGCTGACTGTGTGTTAGGTCATAAAGAAATTCTCAGTAAATCCCCAGTGTAAAAACTATGCAGACCATATTCTTTGATAAAATTTAATACAAGGATAATACAAAAATCTATAATGAAAAGTTTAAAAAAAATCTATAAGAAATTAATAAAATAGAAGATAAAAATGTATTCATAAGAAATGGTTGTCTCAAGTTATAAAATAAATATGTGAAACATATTTCACATGCTTTGGAAATTAGACAAATAAAAATATTATACATCAAAACTTGTAGGATGAGATAAAATGGTACTGAGAAGAAACCATGCAGTTTTTAATGCACTTATTAGGAAACAAAGATGAAAAATGAATAAGACATTAAAGAACCACATAAAATAAACTTAAAAAGGAAGAAAGATATACTGAAGATAAAGGAGAAATAAATGAATTAGAAAGCCAAAAACCAAATAGATTTGAATTAAAAAAAACAAACCTAGGGCTTCCCTGGTGGCGCAGTGGTTGAGAGTCCGCCTGCCGATGCAGGGGACACGGGTTCATGCCCCGGTCCGGGAAGATCCCACATGCTGCAGAGCGGCTGGGCCCGTGAGCCATGGTTGCTGAGCCTGCACGTCCGGAGCCTGTGCTCCGCAACGGGAGAGGCCACAACAGTGAGAGGCCCGCGTACCACAAAAAACAAAAACAAAAACAAAAAAAAACCCTGGCTGTTTAAAAAGAGGAATAAAGACAAACCTCTGGCAAATATGATTAAGAAAGGGGTCACACAAACCAGAAATGAGAAGAGTGCATAATCACATCTATAAAGGCTGTCTGAAAGTTCGATGAGAATACTATGTATTAAATTTGGGTAAAAACATCCAAATTATTTTAACAAAGGATAGAAAATTTGGAGAATAATAAAAAAGAGGATTTGACAATGGAGGTAAAGATCTAACAGGCTCAGAATGTTGTTTGGGCTAGTTCAAAAGACTTATCAAATAGCAGATAATTCCAATATGGTTTTAAGCTGCAGGGCACAGAAAATATGGAAAACCTCTGAAAACATTCTTATGAGGCCAACCTATCCCTGAAACCAAAACTAGTTCAAAAAATAAAACTCACTTTTAAATACAGATGCAAACATTTGAAATAAATATTAGTAAGTTGTATGTAGCTGCTACCTATGATGATATAACAACTAAGAAGGGTTTATAGCAGGAATTCAATAATTGTTCCATATTAGGAAATCTATTAATGCACTTCTCCACAATAATAAATTAAGAGGAAAAAAATTATATAACCATCATATTAAAATAGTGGCAGGGAGCAAAGTTTTTCAATTCTGTAGCCCTAGCCTAAAGTTCTATCTTTGCACCTATTAGCTGTGTGACGGTGGGCAAGTTACTTATTCTAAATTTTGTTTCCTCATTAGTAAAATGAGAGCTGTTAATGGAGATTAAATGAGATAATCCTAGTATCGTTTGGAATCCTAGAATCTGGTTTGTTCCTGGGGTTTCTACTTTTTCCTTAAGTATTTACAAGGTTTGGTTGTAACTCCTTGCTCACTGAGAGCTCTGAGCATACACTTACCCCACTTCCAGTACTGCCTTGATCCTAGTACAGTACCTATTTCACACCTATCTGATGAGGTAAGTGACAGGGAAACAGGAAGGCCAGTGATGCTGTTGTTTAGACCAATGAGAAGGAGAGACTGGAAGAGCTGACAGGCTCTTTAGGCTAGCTTCGATTCCCTGAGGGAGAAGAAAATCCATGGAAAGGACGCACAAGCCATGGTTTGGCATAATGGCAACTAGTACTGTGGAAGGAGATGTTGGACTTGTCCTTTCCGTGACGTTGGGCCCCCAGGCCACTGTCGGCTTCGCAGGCATGGTTCCCAGAATGCCCTGTGGTCAGAGAGAGGTTGAAGGATGCTCCTCCTCCAAAAGGCACCGAGGTGCTCCCCAGGGTGACATTTTCATGATAAAACCGGTATAGGATGGGGGGAGATGCTCTCTTGTTCTCACAGCGAAGCTCCACCATGTCCCCAGTGAGGGCCTGGGCCCCAGAAGTACTGAAAGTGAGGACAGGATGTGACACTGGAACTGATAAAGGCAGGACGGTCCATCAAAGAGGGTCTCTCGTGCTGGCACAGACTTATAACCCACTCCATCCTCACCCAAGTGTCCACACAGTATCCCTCGAGCCCCGGGGATTCTTTCTCACTGTCGCACCTCCTGATCTAACAACACTGCAGAGACAGTTCCCGTAGAGCTTTGATAAGTTCTGGAGAGCGTGCCTCTGGCCGTGCCACGTAGCCTGCCTCCTGTATCCCCTTGTCATCTCCTTTAGCTCTTCTGCCACTGTAGCCAGTGTCACCGCCGCCAACACCATTACAGTAACAATCCTAGCATGTTCAGACAGCTTCTAACCCTCTTCACGGCCCTGTTCCGTATCATCCTTGGAACATCCTCACTGCCACAGAAGGAAACTGACCCCAGTTGGGACTCTCTGGCTAATTAGGAGAGTGCTACTTACTTCTCATGGAGACGTTCACCACCTCGCTCTGGATGAGGCCGTAGCCATTGTCAGCTGTGCAGTAGTAGCCCCCTGCGTGGCTCTCCCTGATAACAGGGATCTGCAGCTCTGCTCTCTGGGGGCGCTGACTTTTCTGCCCCAGACTCTCCCTTGTGTCCTCTCTGTGCCAGGAGAACGTGGTGTTCCCCGTGCCCTCAGCCACAGAGCAGACAAGGACCAGCATCTTCCCTTCGACCGCCTGGTCCCCCTGGGGCTGGGTCTCCAGGAACACTCCAGACATGGGGATTCCTGTGTAAACATAAGAGGGCAGGTGAGGGCCTGATGTGGAGGCTGTTACTACCTGCTGAGCGTTATGGCAGGTGGAGATGGTAGAAGGTTTAGGCAGAGACGTATTTTTCATCGGGAAGGTGCATGCTGAGGGCCTTCAGGAAGGATCACCCTGCTACTGAACACTCCAAAACTTCAAACTTGCACTTTCTCCACACTCATTAGCCTTCACTAATGCCCATAGCCTACAGTGATCTTGCTCCTTCCTGATCTCCAGATAAACTTGGGGCAGTGGGTATGGTGGGAGGGGGACAGGGGGAGTCCCCACCCACCTCTGCCACTTATTCATTGCATGATCTTGGTAGATAAATTAATCTCTCTGATCCTCAGTTTTCTCAAAGATAAAGTGTGGATAACCATACCAACTTTATAGAGTTCTCATGAAGATGAAACAAGATATAAGATGTATAAAGAACCCATTACACGGGAGATGTCCAGCAAATGGTAGCTATTACGGGTACCACCCTCCACGGGCCTGGCTGAGGTAGGAAATGTAGCAAGGTGGTTAAAAGGGCAAACACTGGTACCAGAGTGCCTGGGTTTAAATTCCAGCTGTGCCATTTGTTTGCTGGGTTCCCTTGGTCAGGCCATTTAACAACTCTGTGCTTTCAATTCCTCATGTGTAAAATGGGGATGACAGTAGTATCCATTTTACAGATACTTTCACCCTACTTCACAGGGTTGCTGTGAGGACTAAACATAAAACTGCTCTGAGCAGTGCCTTCCTAGTACTTGGTAAACTTTCTACAAGTCTTCCCCTCTGCAAATATTTCTGAGCATCAGAGGGGTTCTGAATTGAGTGCAACAGCTTGGGTTAAGGCTTAGCATTTAGTAAACTTATTATAAATGCGGGGGATCCTTATTGTTGTTTCTATCATCATCATCATCATCATCATCATCATCTCATCATCATTATCACCATCATCACTTTGTTCCTTCATTGCTCTACCTGGGTTAAATGTGCCTCCTAGTTGGGAGTCATTCTCTGCAGACAGAGACCATGATTTATTTATCTCTTGGTTCACTGAGCATACTTCAGTGCTAGGCATACATAAATGCTCCAGAGAGGGATTATTTTCTGACAGGGAGAGCAAAGCTATTGGGAAATGGTGCCATGGTAGCAGTTAATAAAGCAGAACCCAGATGGTTCATTGTAGCCCCCACACACACGGGGATGGGGGGAAGCACAGTTGAAAAGACAAACACAGGTCTGAATGGGAGCTACTGTTCTTCTCTGTGCCACCCAGCCCGGCAGTCCAGCACTGAAGCTCAATCTACACTTGTATATAGGATTGGTGACTCTGTTTTGAGATACTGTGAGATGCTGTCATCACTTCACACCAGTAATATCCTGAGTCTTCCTTCCGTATTGATGAGATCCAAAACTCTGTGAGCTCCAGTCTGACCTCAGGGTGTGGCCATCCTTGAAGAAGGAGTAGCCAGCCACCACACTGTTCTGTGACCCAGCCCTACAGCTTGGGCTTTTTGGGGGGGAATTTTTCAGTTGGCAATGGAGCTAGAAATTATTAAAAATCAATTTGGAATTGTAGCACATTGGAATGAATTGCAGAGAAAATGTTTGTTGCTCTGATAAAAATCTTAATCCAATGGAGCTGGAGGAATCAGGCTCCCTGACTTCAGACTATACTACAAAGCCACAGTAATCAAGACAGTATGGTACTGACATAAAAACAGATATATAGGGCTTCCCTGGTGGCGCAGTGGTTGAGAGTCCGCCTGCCAGTGCGGGGGACATGGGTTCGTGCCCCGGTCTGGGAGGATCCCGCATGCCGCGGAGCGGCTAGGCCCGTGAGCCATGGCCGCTGGGCCTGCACGTCCGGAGCCTGTGCTCCACAACGGGAGAGGCCGCAACAGTGAGAGGCCCACAGACCAAAAAAAAAAAAAAACAAAACAGAGATATAGATCAATGGAACAGGATAGAAAGCCCAGAGATAAACCCACACACATATGGTCACCTTATCTTTGATAAAGGAGGCAAGAATATACAATGGAGAAAAGAAAGCCTCTTCAATAAGTGGTGCTGGGAAAACTGGACAGGTACATGTAAAATTATGAAATTAGAACACTCCGTAACACCATACACAAAAATAAACTCAAAATGGATTAAAGACCTAAATGTAATGCCAGACACTATCAAACTCTTAGAGGAAATCATAGGCAGAACACTTTATGACATAAATCACAGCAAGATCCTTTTTGACCCACCTCCTAGAGAAATGGAAATAAAAACAAAAATAAACAAATGGGACCTAATGAAACTTAAAACCTTTTGCACAGCAAAGGAAACCATAAACAAGACCAAAAGACAACGCTCAGAATGGGAGAAAATACTTGCAAGTGAAGCAACTGACAAAGAATTAATCTCCAAAATTTACAAGCAGCTCATGCAGCTCAATAACAAAAAAACAAACAACCCAATCCAAAAATGGGCAGAAGATCTAAATAGACATTTCTCCAAAGAAGATATACAGATTGCCAACAAACACATGAAAGAATGCTCAACATCATTAATGCAAATCAAAACTACAATGAGATATCATCTCACACCAGTCAGAATGGCCATCATCAAAAAATCTAGAAACAATAAATGCTGGAGAGGGTGTGGAGAAAAGGGAACACTCTTGCACTGCTGGTGGGAATGTAAATTGATACAGCCACTATGGAGAACAGTATGATTTCTTAAAAAACTACAAATAGAACTACCATATGACCCAGCAATCCCACTACTGGGCATATACCCTGAGAAAACCATAATTCAAAAAGACACATGCACCACAATGTTCATTGCAGCACTATTTACAATAGCCCAGAGATGGAAACAACCTAAGTGTCCATCATTGGATGAATGGATAAAGAAGATGTGGCACATATATACAATGGAATATTACTCAGCCATAAAAAGAAATGAAATTGAGTTATTTGTGGTGAGGTGGCTGGACCTAGAGTCTGTCATACGGAGCAAAGTAAGTCAGAAAGAGAAAAACAAATACCGTATGCTAACACATATATATGGAATCTAAGAAAATAAAAGAAGAACCTAGGGGTAAGACGGGAATAAAGACACAGACCTACTAGAGCATGGCCTTGAGGATATGGGGAGGGGGAGGGGGAGGCTGTGATGAGGTGAGAGAGTGGCATGGACATATATACACAACCAAGCGTAAAGTGGATAGCTAGTGGGAAGCAGCCGCGTAGCACAGGGAGATCAGGTCAGTGGTTTGTGACCACCTAGAGGGGTGGGATAGGGAAGGAGGGAGGGAGGATGATGCAGGAGGGAAGAGATATGAGAACATGTGTATATGTATAACTGATTCACTTTGTTATAAAGCAGAAACTAACACACCATTGTAAAGCAATTATACTCCAATAAAGATGTTAAAAAAAAAATCTTAATCCCAGGCCTGAACTTTGGATCATTCCCCTTCAGTGTAAAACAGAGGTGGTGTCAGACATGACGGAATGGAATGGAGAAAGAGACTGGACTTGAGAGGGTTTGCTTAGGCTGTCTGCCCAGCTCACCCCTCCAGCCACAAATTTATGGTGGAAGGAAGGAGTGCCAGCTCTCAGGGTCTTCTCTCATTGTGTCAAGATCCAGTCTTCAAAGTGGGATCTGTGAAACTCTAATTCAAAAGATACATGCACCCCAAAGTTCATAGCAGCACTATTTACAATAGCCAAGACACGGAAGCAACCTAAATGTCCATTGACAGATGAATGGATAAAGAAGATGTCGTATATACAATACAATATATACAATGGAATACGACTACTCAGCCATAAAAAAGAGTGAAATAATGTCATTTGCAGCAACATGGATGGACCCAGAGATTATCATACTAAGTGAAGTAAGTCAGAGAGAGACAAATATCATATGATATCACTTATATGAGGAATCTAAAATATGATACAAATGGACTTATTTACAAAATAGAAACAGACCCACAGACATAGAAAAAAAATTTATGGTTACCAAAGGGGAAAGGGGGAGAAGGATAAATTAGGAGTTTGGGATTAGCAGATACAAACTATTATATATAAAATGGATAAACAACAAGGTCCTACTGTATAGCATAGGGAACTATATTCAATATATTGTAATAACCTATAATGAAAAAGAATATGAAAAAGAACATATATGTTACATATATTCAGTTATATATGTATAAATGAATCACTCTGCTGAAAAGCAGAATCTAACAGAAAATAATAAATCAACTATACTTCAACTTTAAAAACATGCAAAGTGGGACCCATAAGGAGGTGGAGAGAAAGCATTTAGAACTTTCATATTATATTAAACATTGCCTCATCTTTCCTCATCAAAACATTTTCTGTTTTCTTTTTAAATTTATTTAATTTTTTGGGCTACATTGAGTCTTCGTTGCTGCGCGCAGGCTTTCTCTAGTTGCAGTGAACGGGGGGTACTCTTCGTTGTGGCGTGTGGGCTTCTCATTGCAGTGGCTTCTCTTGTTGTGGAGCTCGGGCTCTAGGCGTGTGACCTTCAGTAGTTGTGGCATGTGAGCTCAGTAGTTGTGGCTTGGGGGCTCTAGAGCACAGGCTCAGTAGTTGTGGCACACGGGCTTAGTTGCTCTCTGGCATGTGGGATCTTCCCAGCCCAGGGCTCGAACCCGTATCCCCTGCATTGGCAGGCGGATTCTTAACAACTGCACCACCAGGGAAGCCACAAATGTTCTGTTTTTGTGTATGTTTTACAACATTCACCATCAATACAGGGATCTATATCTATGTAATACATTTAAAGTACATGCTGAAAATTTTTTTCTTGATAGAGTGAAGTGATCAAATAAGTTCAGAGACAACTACTCTATACCTTTTAGCCACTTTGAAAGTTCCACCATTAGACTAGGAGGTTGGGGTGGAGGGCGAGGGGGGCATAAATACTGATAAAGAAAAAGAAGTCTTAAGCCCTCCTGGAGGCCAAAAGGTTTCTTCCTCCACATTGAGACTGGGTAAGTTTTCCAGTAAAGATTATAGAGATGAAATCTATTTGATTAAAGAAATATTTGAGAAATAAGATTTATGTGACCAACTTGGTAATAATGACAGGGCAAAGGAGAATAAGAAATGATGACTCCAGGTTACACTGAGCCTGGAACAAGGATTAGACCATAAGTGGCCTTTAACTTTGACATATTACTTACAGACCCTTTCCTTAGACGAAGGTACAATTGGACATATGCACACATTTTTACCATGATTTCAGGGAGTTCACTGGATCCTATGAGGCTGATTCAGAGACCCTCTAATGTGTTAAGAACACTCTTGCTTAAAATTATATCAGATATAATATAATTTATATCATCAGACATACAAGTACTAAATTTATAAGTATCACTTCCCCTCCCTATAATATAATGAATACTTTCTCAAAGGAATGATTCAGGAAGAAAATGTAACTTTCCAGTCTAATATAAAACAAAGCTTTCCTCTTTATTTCATTACATTAGAATTCTAATTAAAAAAAAAAGAAAGAAAGGGAAACAAGTTAGGCACAGATAGTTTGTAATCCAAATAAAAGATTGAGGGAAGTTCTTGTTTGACTCAGAGCATCTCCCTTGCACACTGTTTTTCTCTCTGTTATAAATATTTTTCCATCACTGTCTCCAGTGCTTCTGGTGGAGGCCGTTGAGCTCCTGTGGTCAGAACCAGGAGAAAGTTTTCCCAACAGTACATTGCATTGTTTGCTTTTCCTTCACAGTTAACTTCTTTCCTGTCCCAGGGCTTAATAGTAAAGGGAAAAGAATTCATTGCCTTGGAGGGTCAGGATAGGGTCTTTCACCCATCAAACAGGCAGGTAACAAAGATGAATGTGACACTGGAGTATTCCTACCCCGGCTGGAACTAGGGTGAGACACTGGCCTCCTGCTCTCTTTACCCCAGTCCAGGCCCTGATCCCTGGGAGGCTGAGAGAGGCGGTACCTTCCTTGCATGGAAGAATAAGTATGATTCCCAGAGACTGAAAAGAACGAAAAAGCAAGTAACTCACCTGACTGCACCCTGAGAGGAGCTGTGAGAGAATAGAGTCAGAGAGTTACCACAGGACCAGGATAAAGATCTTTTTTAAAAAAGTTATAACCCTCTAAGAACCTTCCCAACAACTCTCTTTTTCCCTTTCTTTCTATCCCTTCTTCCCTCTACCCTCATCCTCCCTTCCCTTCTATCCTCCCTCCCTCAGTTCCTCTATTTATTTTCCCTCCTATTTTTCCCCTCCGTCTTTCCTTCTTCCCTGACTCACAAGCAACGCTCTCGTAGAATCAAATACTTGTTTTGTAAGACCCACAGTTTATAAACACAGTCCATCTCATTTACCAGAAGCTGGTTATTTTGTAGGTAAAATCTCAGAAGTTTTGTGATTTATTTTCTCCTCTTTCACCTTCTCTTTTTAAGACTTTTTTTTTTTTTTGAGACATTTTGCCTGCCTGGTGGCAACACACAAGCCAGGAAGGACCAGGAAGGAAATGCAGGTGTCCTCTCACATCTAGTTGACACTGTTTCTCCCTTTATCCCTGTTTAGATCTAGTACTGCATTTGCATCCATATACAAGAGTCATATTAATCAGCAAAAACCACAATCTCATCCCATCATCTTTGAAACCTCTCCAAAATTTAAGTCTAGGAAAGTTAGAGCTTAGCCAAAAATATGGTAGCTTGAAGTGGAAGTGGGGTTGGGGGCAGAGTAGGATTTACATGGGCTAGAAATAGAATTTACCCTAACAGAAAATTCCTTTGATGTCCTTTTAAGAAGTTTTCCAATTTTCCTAGAGATCAAAGTAGAAATGGTTATTAAACAGAGGGAGAAGGCATCAGTATTTGGAAAAGAAACTCACAGTACTTTATTTTTCCTAAGACCCCTGCTCTGCTCAGTACCCATCTGCATATTACCTATTGGTCCTGAGTTAGAAGTTGAAGTCCATTCCTACTCATCCCAGCAGAAGAAGAAGAGGTTCTGTGATGCCCAGGCACAGGTGGTTCTGCCCTGGCTGCCCCCAAATCCTGCTCCAGCATCCTACCCACCAAGGACCAGAAGCAATGGCCACAGCAACATAAGGTTGGAGACAAGAAGTTCTCCCAGTGACAAGTGCAGCTCAGGTCCTAGAGCAGAATCCACAGTCTATCCCCATGGACTGTGAAGCCAGGATTGGGCACTGTGGTTCAGCAGGGATTTTATAGAAACAGAAAAAAAGGAAGTAGGAAAGCTCTCTGTTTGACAATCAGCGTTGTCCCCACCCCCAGCCCCACATATGCTGAGAAAATAAATATTCTTCTTTACAGAGTTTCTCAGATATGTGTGTATTGATTAGAAATTCTCCTTAAAATGTAAGATGTCTTCACCTTATAGCTAAAGTCCCCCTAGGGAAGCTTTCTAACTTGTTTTGACTTTGCCGATTTAGTTCTGTACCTGCTAAAGTTCAAATTATGTGCATGGTCTCTTTCAAAGGGAAATCCCCTTTACCACTCAGAATGCATGGTCCGTTATGCAGTTCCTAATATTGTGACACCACGCTAACACTGCATGGCTGCCACTCTTTGGAGATATGCCCAGATGACGTGAAGAAATAAATAAGCATTTGTTAAAAATAATGGTGGATTAGGATGATATTAGTTGGTATTATGTAGTCCGGGGACTCAGGAAGATACAAATTCTACCCAACCCAAGTCATCCCTGCCCATGAGACGTTCCAGACTGGTACAAGCAGAATGGAAGAAGTAATACACTCTGTGGTATTAACCTTGAGGCATTAGCCCCAAATTACTTTACAGTGGTCTGAAGAGCTTTAACACACAGAGGGCAGGTCACATCTCTCTCCTCACACTTCAAAGTTCAAGAATAAATTTTGAAAGAGAGCTCTTATATCAGGCTGGAAATAGAATCAGTCTAGTGTTTAAAAGAAGCGACTTTAATGAAAGGACTGACTCACAGAGATGGGGACAGGGTTGAAACAATAAACTAAACACGATGGGTCACCCCGAGGCCAGTCACAGTGGGACACTGTTTCAGCTGAAGAAGCAGTGTGAAGAAGCAAGGGGAGGAAGGACTGTTACAAGAGCCCAGTGAGAACTGGAGTCACCAAGGAGGGGCCGCCAGGCGGAGCTGTGACTGTGGAAGGATGAAGCTACTGCTGGAGATGAGACGCTGAAGCTGAGAGGGAGGGGGAAAATGCCCTGGCCTCTGCTTGCTGCCTGGTCTCCCCTTAGCACCTCCTACTGATGGAGTCCAACTGTACACCAGAGAGGCTGGCTGATGCAGTCTGCAGGAGTCAGCATCCCAGGGCACAGAGCAGCAGAGAAGGGCAGAGCATGGGTCTGGGGTGAGGTGAGAGTGGCTCAAATCAAGAGTAACTAGTGTAGACCTAAATGGGGGGAAAAAGGTTATACCAGCATTAGAAGCTCCTTCCCAGCAAAAACCTTTCTTTGTCCATGTTCCCCTCCTGATACTGTCAATGTGTGGGTTGCTGAGATGAGACCAAGAAGATATTTGGGTGAGGCAAAACCGAGCACCTTGATGATCCTCAGTCAGCCACGTTAAGGAGGAATTTTTTTTTTTTTTTTTTTTTTGCGGTATGCGGGCCTCTCACTGCTGTGGCCTCTCCCACTGCGGAGCACAGGCTCCGGACGCGCAGGCTCAGCGGCCATGGCTCACGGGCCCAGCCGCTCCGCGGCATGTGGGATCCTCCTGGACCGGGGCACGAACCCGTGTCCCCTGCATCGACAGGCGTACTCTCAACCACTGCGTCACCAGGGAAGCCCCAAGGAGGAATATTGACAATGGAATAAACAAGGCAAATGAACTCTTCTTTACTAGCAATTTGTTGGCTCACAAGTGGCCCCTGTACGTGGAGGGCAAGGAGAGACCAAAGTAAGAGGTAGACCACTCCAGACGGGTACGTGACAGGTTTAATAAGCAAGGCAACTTACTCACGAGGCTTGCCTTGGGTGGCCACAAGTGAGTGATTTTTGCCCTCACCCACCATATCTTAAGAGTTTGTTTAGAGGCCTTAACTGGGTTTAGGCACATATACTGTCAAGACAGTCTCAAGAACACACTGCTCTCTCAAAGGCTGTGTACTTGAAAATGGCTCCCACTGTGGGAGCACAGGGAGGGGGTGAGGCACCTACGATTGTCTGGGTCCAGTACTTGGGTCAAGTGGCAGTCATGTGCTCTGGTTATTTCCTCCAACATTTTACCCCTCGTGATCGACTCTTACAACTTCACAGAGCCCCCTCTCCAACGATGTGCCCTGAGTGGTCAGCAAGGGGTCTCACCAGCATGGAGGTGGCTCGTTTGGCGGTTATCTGGCTGCACCAGAGTCAGATACCACAGCAGCAATATGGGCACCTGTAAGAGAAAACACAGATCAAGATAAGGATTCCTAAAATAAGTAACAGTTTTTTCCACCAAGAGCCCCATGATCCAAACCATTGATTTACTAAGTCCCCTAGGCTGGGGGTCCGATCACTCAGGATGTTCGTTTACTTGTGTTTTTATATGATTTAAAGACGATAACATTGGCAGATTCAGCTCTGAACATACAACACTTTTTGGATCATGGCACCAGGTTTCTTCTTGCGAGGCAATAATAACGTTCAAGGCTATTTTATTTTGGAGAGCAACTTTTCTCCTCCATTGAGAGCATTTCAGTGTTTGGTAAGGACAGGCTTTGCTGGCTGTCATTTAAGGCTTGCTGGGTCAACTTTGTAAGGACTTCTATATATGCTGTATTGTCCTCCAGGCCAATGGAGGGAACAAAGACAACAGCCAAACTGACCGTACTAATGGAAAACAGAACATGCCCACCCGACCTCGAGGAGAATGAGGTTGGCAGCTTCAGGAACTTGACTCAGGTGTGCTCTGGGTGAGGCAGCACGGTCAGGCATGAGGACATGGTCTGGGGGTAGGATATGCCACACCAGAACCCTTACCTTTTCTCCTCTTTTAATGGTGTGTATCCCGTTCCAGTTACAGTGTGTTTCAGCAAGTCCAGTTTGTAGCAGGGCAGTTGGGCCCCAATGGAGATCTAGTAGTTCTCCCTCACCCAGGGGTGTGAAGTATCTCACCCATCCTGGCGGGACTGAGACAGGAAGACAAGAATGCAGCCATTTTGGAAAAGGACCAGGGAACGGCCTTGAGCAAAACAGGCCTTGCCAGCTAAGGAACAAAGGCCCTGGGGGCCAGAGTTCCAGAGATAAAAAACTAGGAATAAAAAGTTAGCTTTATCTCTGTTACACTAATGAGTATACCTGGTTGCCACAAGACAAAAAACTCAACTATACATTTTAAACTTACCTCTTCCTGTACTTTCTTGCAGAAAAGTCTCATGCATTTCTTTCCCCTCACAGAAGCACTCCCTATTCCTGATAGCCACCCTTTGATCACCTGCTGCAGATCAAAGAAGTCTGATGATTTCTGGAAATGAGACAAAACCTCACTTTTGTTATAAAAGCAACTCGGCCCTTCTACAGGGGGAGCTGGCACTTTTCTTCTGCCTTCGCCCTTCCGCGCAAGTTAACTCTTTAAATAAAAAGCTCTGCTTGCCTAAGAATCTTGTGGAGGCCATATTCAATTCTATGATATTGCTGTCTAAGAATCTGGAAAGGGCCCGATGACAGGATGTCCCACTGAAAATTTCAGTAGACAATTCCTTACCTAGGCGTGACGGGGCTTGATGTTCTCAGCAGCATAGCTCATTGATCCAATGGCTGTTTCTTGTGATTCCCATACCCTTACGATATTTAGTGCCTCAGCAGTGGTCCCCAGTCTGGCACATAGGGCAACAGGCCCTGCTGGTTAATCATTCAAATGTATGAAAGCCTGGGACATGACTTTGGTCCACCCAGCCAAGGTGGGTTTTCCTGTTAGTAATTTACTCTGCTGTTTTCTGTTTTTGTTTGTTTGCGATACACGGGCCTCACTGTTGTGGCCTCTCCCGTTGTGGAGCACAGGCTCCGGACGCGCAGGCTCAGCGACCATGGCTCACGGGCCCAGCCGCTCCGCGGCATGTGGGATCCTCCCGGACCCGTGTCCCCTGCATCGGCAGGCGGACTCTCAACCACTGTGCCACCAGGGAAGCCCTGCTGTTTTAATATTCTATTTTTCTTTTTTATTAACCTGCTGCTTGCAGGTTATAGGGGAGATGGAACCTCCATTTAAGGTCTTGTTCTTCTTCCCAGTCTTGCATATCATGACTTTTGAAATGTGACCCTTAAATAATGTCTATTTGATGAGGGTACCTCTACATGGTTCTCAGCTTCTTTAAACCCCTAATGGTGGTAGCCTGATTTGCTTGGCAACGGGAAAGAGCTTGAGTTAAGCCAGACACAGTATACACACTCACCAAGGCATACTTAGAAACCTCACTCAGAGGGAGGGGGTAATATAATCAATCTGTCAATCCCTCACCAATTGGGAACTCTGCTGGATGGTTCCAGACTACTTTGGCAGTTGCCTTGGATGTTGTTTAGAGTACACAAAACATGCTGTTACTGTATTAACCAAGTCACTATATTTTAAAGGCAACCTGGCATCCTTGACACTACGTCATCCTACCCAGGTGTTGCGGTGGCCACTCTTTTTGTGCACTCAATCCGCTGTATCTACTGAAGGGTCAGTTTGTAGGGCTTGTACCTAAGCTAGGGCAACAGCTTCCTGATTGCCAAGAGATGTCAGTGTCTGATGAGCTGGAACATGGAAGACAGTGAGGATGGCCTCAGGCTCTTGCAGGTGAACCCAAATGTCTTTCCACATACCCTGACTCCCAGGGGCTTACTTATGATCGTCCACCCCTCGGCTCCCCATTGTTCAAGCCATAGGGTTAATCCCATTAGAAAAGCCCAGCAGTCAGTACAAGGGGTTAATGGCCCGAGTTCATGAATGATCCGCCAGCCAAACTGCTTGAGGCTAGCCCACTGGCTGCTGTGTTTGCAGGCATCTGAATACCAGACACAGAGGGAATGTTTTTCATTCACTTTTTATAGGCTTCAGGGGGCTACCACAGGAATAGAGGGGTGCTATTTGGAGAATCTACATACTCTACAAGGCCTAGTAGTGCCCACATTTTTAGAGACAGTGGGCTGGCAGATAGGGTGCTCCTTTGCTGCAAATAGGCTGCAGCTAAGTTAGAGTGGGGGTTTGAGCCATGGCGGAGGTGGGTTGATGGAACATATTTTTAATCCACCCCCTGATAGGAAGGGAAGTTCTTACCATGATGTGCTGTTCCTTTGTGAGATGCCGTACCTTGAGGAGTGCTGTGTACACTGCTAGGGGCTGTTGCTCTGTGGGAGTCTATCGGATTTCTGCCCCCTTCCAGAATCCTAACTATACTCTCTCCTTCTTTTGTCTCTGCCACAGTGCCTAACTCACACCTTCCAGAATCACCGATACATCTAAATCAAATGGTAGCCCTGCTTGGGTGATGCCCAGAGCTTTAATTTGTTTCATTAGTATTTTTGCCTTCTCAAAGGTGGCTTGCTGCTCTGATCCCCAGCCCCCTATATGCCTTCTTTTTACTAGGAAGTATAAGGGACAGAGGCACTGTGCCAGGTGGAATAAAACTCTTCCCAAACCCCCAAATCCCTGCAAAGCTTTTCATCTCGTTTACATTCTTAGGAGTTTGATAGGCTTGCATCTTATCAATTACAGCTTCTGGGACAGCGCACATCTTACCTGACCAGACAACTTCCCAAACTTCATGGTAGTGCCTAGGCATTGAATTTTTGCAGGTTCACTGCTTATCCTCTGTCTTGCAGATGTTTCAGCAAAGCCTACAGAGTGTCCTGCAGCAGAGGCAAGTCTTCACGTGAACATTATATAATTAATGTAATGGGCCAATTTTACTGATGTGAGGAAGAAAAGGAAGGACAGATCTTGAATTATCATCCCATGACATATTGTGGAACTGTGCAGGTAACCTTGGGGAAGTTCTTGAAAGGTCCATGTGAAAGCAAAATGATCTTAGTTATCAGAAACCTTATTTGTAAGATATCTTCCTCATGAATCTCTTGAAGATGAAGCACTTTTGTAAGAACATTTATGTTAATAACATATATTTATATAAAATAAACCTAAAGAAAGTTTAGCATCAATTTTTATTTGACCAATAATATAAGAAAATTTTGTCCTTTTAGTAGATGAAATAAAATGAAGTTTCAGTTTTCCATAAGTATATTATTGACATCAAGTTTCATTTTTTCTTTATGTCAGTTAAATAGAGCTCTTAAAAAATAATTTTGGCAATATCCTTCAGGGTAGAAAAATACCACATATACATAACATATAGCCATAGATATATGTAAACATACACAGAAATTTAAACATAGACCCCACAGTTTTTTTTTTTTTTTTTGCGGTACGCGGGCCTCTCACCGCTGTGGCCTCTCCCGTTGCGGATCACAGGCTCCGGACGCGCAGACTCAATGGCCATGGCTCACGGGCCCAGCCGCTCCGCGGCACGTGGGATCCTCCCGGACCGGGGCACGAACCCGCGTCCCCTGAATCCGCAGGCGGACTCCCAACCACTGCGCCACCAGGGAAGCCCAACCCCACAGTTTTTATTCAAAAACTTTAGCCATGAATCAGGTACCCACTTAAATGGCAAATGCTTTTTATTAGTAATTTTGGGGAAGACTTTTAAGATTTGTATTTGTCCTTGATGAATAACCTTATGGAGGCTGTGGATTAGATTTTGAGCAAGAGAGATTCTATAGCAGTCTGTATTTAAAAAATTCTGTCCCCCCTCCCCAGACTTCTTTCAGTATTTGCCCACTGTGTTGGGCAGTGTTTTAGTTATCTCCTGGGGTGTTTATATTTTAAAGACATGATAAGATTTACAACTTCGAAGGACAGAGAAAGAATGCAAGTTTTCTCCTAGGTGTTTTGGGCTATATTTCTCTATTATTGTAAGTCTAGAGTAATTGTTATTTAAAATTTTCCTTTGTATGGGGGCTCAGATGGCATGAGGAGCACCGTCTGTTTTATGGTCAATCATCATAATATCCTTCCCCTTGTTCTGTTCACTTTCCCAGGGATTTTACCTCTTAGCATCTTAATCAGGCTTTGTCACAAGCACTTGGACCTTAACCTGTGGCAGCTTGTGCCCTCCTACCTTTGTAAAACAGTGCGTCAAGGTCTCCAACTGATTATTCTGCTCTTCCACCTTTCTGCCAGTCCTGAGCTAGCAGAGCAGTGGACAACGGCACATCTTTCTCTAACTTCACCTCTTGTTCCAACTTTCTAATTCAGGCTTCAGCTTCCAGTTGGGTATTGGTGGCCAGCCTAACTGCCCAAGTAGAGGCCAGCCCACTGAAGCAGCCATTCATTTCTCTTCCTTGCCACAGTGCACTCACTATGTGTACTTTCTCAAACAAATGTATTAAAGCAGCTGGCATTTTCAGGGCATTCCTGTACTCACTTGGCAGTCCACACACATCTAACACAGAAGCCACCCCTCCACATGTAGAGGTCGATGACCAACTCAGGATTTCCCCCATAGATGTCAGTTTCCCAAGGCCCTTTATGTTGGTTTCCTGGCTGGCTCACCAATTGTTGGTTCACAAACTGGCCCCCATACACGGAAGGCAAGGAGAGACAGAAGAAAGAGGCAAAGCACTCCAGACTGGTAGGTGGCAGGTTTAACAAGCAAGGAAACTTACTTAGGAGGCTTGTCTTGGATGGCTACCAGATGAGTAGATTTCTGCACCCTCTCGCCAAATCTTATAAGTATATATAGAGGCCTTAACTGGGTTCAGTCATGTATACTCTCCAGATGCTCTCAACAACACATTGTTCTGTCAAGGCTGTATCCTTGAAAACAGCTCCCACTGTGAAGACAGTCGGCAGGACGTATACTTCAAATACAGTGGAGGGCATGAAGAGCTTCTGATTGCCCAGGTCTGCGTCTCAGGTCAACTGGAGGTCACGTCCTCTTGGTTACCTCCTCCAACACAATTTCAGATCCAGATTCCAAAGGTAGCTCTTTTTAGCCTATGTTATAGACCTTTATGACTTTACAAAGCCTTTTCCTTGAGTCAATCTACCCCTGGAATACAGATGTGTGCATAAGCATTGAAACAAGCTAGAGCTTGTCTAAGCTACTAGGTGCAGGTCTTTCTCTGTTGATTTGTTTATGTTTAGCATCTGTGAGGATCAGGAGGCTGGAGGAGGCAGCATCTGAGGGCACAGACTCCAGGCCTGCCTTGTTGAATATATGGAAGAAGAGAGGGTAACAAAGAAATTCCATCCATATAGATACATATACATTCTGTTTTATAACGCCTTTGATATTTCACCCTCTAGAAGAGTGACAAGTAAATGTTCTGGGTAAGCTTTTATTCAGAGGTAGATATATAAAGGTGGTTTAAGTCAAAGCAATGTTTGAGAAAGAACAAGATTATATGACAAAAATGGGAATGAATGACAGAACCAGAGACAGAGAAGAAATGGTGCCACTGGAACATTCCAACCATGAATCAAGGATTTAATAGTAAGACATGACAGTTAAGGAGCAGATGAACTGCAAACTTGATGGATATTCATTATTACATGTTCCTCTGAGATCTTACTATAATATATGGACACTTTATCTTCTCAAATATACAAAGACACAAAGGTAGACATTTTTCAGATAACTTGGGAGGCTCAAAACTTTCATAAATGATCCAGGGACATCAGATTAAGAGCCACTAGGCTACTGCTGTGCAGCACAAAGGCTAGCCAAGATAGAGATGGACTATTATACAAAGGACAAATTCCTGAAAAATACAACTTTGTTAGTGGATGGTAAAAGCTGGCTCTTCTCTTTGTTAATTAGAATTTTAAGACATGAAAAGAAACCTGGTTTGCTTTTGCCAGTTATTATCCAAATGAGAGACCATAGGGCTCCTAAGCTTTCAGAGCTGCCATGGCTCCTATTCTCCGGAGCATCCTCCATCCCTCTTGGTAAGGACGCACAGCTAGGGAAAATAGAGATCTTGGAGCATCTTTTAGCCCCACATCTTCCAGCTCCACACACAACATCTTCTCTATAGATGTGGTGACCCTCCCAGGTTGGGTGAGGAAAACCTCACTTAAAACCAAGAGAATGGGCAAATGTCAGAGGTAGGGACTAGTATGTCCTCAGAGCAATCATAACCTGGAGAGCAGGAGAGCTTATTCCTGCAAACTTTGGCAAAAGGGACTGGACAGTCAATTGCCACTGAAAGAGGCATCTGATAGATTTCTGTCTTATGGTGTCATAGTACCCAGAGTTTCAAAAGAATGAAGAGGAGGGGAACTCATGAAACTATTTATACACTAGGGGGTGAAGGTTCTTCAATTAGCATAGGAAGGACTTTTCAAACTTTAAATCTTGCAATGCTCTGAGAAATGTTGTGAATGTTTACCTGTCTTGCCTCCACGTCTCCAGAATGGAGGAGATTGCCAGGAGAATGGGAAGAGTCATGAAGGCAATGAGTCAATTCTCTTGACAGCAGACCTTGTTTGGCAGGTCTATCATACCCACTGGAGCAGAGAGACTGGAGATTCAGGGAAAAGATCCAATTAAATGTGAAATAAGCTCCTCTCAGGTTCTAGGGAAATTTGAGAGAGAAGTAATCTTTCCCAGGATCTCTAGGAATACTGCAGGTGGCAGACTTTATGAGTGATATGTCCAGTCTCTATTGGTGCTTTCCCTACAATGGTCTCCTGTCCTCCACCTAACCCAGGTCACTGATGCTGACATAGAAATATTTTCAAAATCTTCCTTTTCCCTTTGGAGTGGTATCTCAAGGTCTAGTACAGAATGTGAAGGGTCAGCCTGAAATCTGTGGTACCTTTGGCCAGTAGGTGATGTATTCTAGGTTGTATTCTAGATATGGCCATTAGTCTAAAGTAAACATGGGGAGACCCATGGTGAATTCAGTGACTATAGCAAGGTCATATTTATAGTAATATCCTAAATCCTCAATGTTCTCACGCCTCCTTGCACTAGTAGGAATTCCTGTCTTTCTCCAGGACTGAGGACGATCAGGAAAGGGTATAAGTACAAGCCCAAAGGCTCTGAGTCAGGCTCCAGAAGCAGGTGTCATATACGTATTGTCCAAGAAGATGAGGTCATGTTGGAATATGGGGGTATCAAAGTCCCACTTCCAAGAGTAGAGATACCAAAATAAAATTTAAACTGATGTTCAGGCCACAACTAGAAATATACAAATTATGAAAGGAAAAATCTCATTGGTAAAGGCAAAATATACAGTAAAGGTAGTAAATTAATCATTTATAAATCTACTGGAAGGTTAAAGAGTCATAAAATCTTCTATATCTGTAATAAATATTTGAGATACACAAAATAAAAAGATGTAAAATATGATGTCAAAAACAGTAAACACATGTGTGGCAGGTTGTAAAAATGGAGGGTTAAAATGCATTTGAACTCAAGAGTTAGCAACTTAAATAATCATATATATATATAAAATATCGCTATATATAAACTTCATGGTAACCACAAACCAAAGACCTGTAATAGATACTCACACAAACAAGAGAAACGAAACCAACATAACAATAAAGGTAGTCATCAAACCACAGGGAAGAAAGCAAAAGAAGAAGAAGAAAGAAACAACAGCAACAAAAAACCCTGCAAAAACAATCCCAGAACAATTAACAAATTGTACTTATTAACAAATTAGTAAGTACATAGCATGTGTTAAATTTATATTTCTACCTGTTTACTGTCAGTATACGGAAATGCAGTTGATTTTTGCACATTGATCTTGTATTCATTGACTGTACAGAACTCATTTATTGGATCTAGGAGGTGTTTTTTGTTTGTTTGTGTGTTTGTTTTTTGGGTTTTCTTTCTGTATATTCTTGGGGATTTTCTATGTAGACAATCATGTCATCTGCAAACAGAGGTAGTTTTATTTTTTCCCTTTTCAATTTGTATGCCATTTTCCCCCTTGTCTTATTGCAGTGGTTAGAACTGTCAGCATTATTATTATTTTTTAAATTAATTAATTACTTTATTTTTGGCTGCATTGGGTCTTTGTTGCTATGTGCAGGCTTTCTCTAGTTGTGGCGAGCGGGGGCTACTCTTCGTTGCAGTGCGTGGGCTTCTCATTGCAGTGGCTTCTCTTGTTGCGGAGCACAGGCTCTAGGCATGTGGGCTTCAGTAGTTGTGGCATGCAGGAAAGCCTACACTCAAGCAGCTGAACAGGGATTGAGAAAGATTATGTTTGTTTTCTCTTAAAATGCACCCACTGATTTTCCATCTCACATTAGAGAAAGAGTACAAAGGTTTTCACCGTGTTCTATTAGACTCTACCAATGCCATCTAGCTATCCATATATACTTTTCTGACCTCATCTCCTAATGCTTTCCCCTCATGCTCTCAACTTCAGCCACAGGAGCCTTCATGTTATTCTGTGAAAATGCTCAACACACTCTTGTCTCAGGGCCTGTGCACTGCCTGTTCCCTCTGCTTAGACTATTTCCCCCCTAGATAACCGTGTGGTCTACCCCTTCATTTTCTCACATGTCTGTTCATAGGGCACATTATCAGTGAGGCCTTGCCTGACTAACTCATATGGAATAGCAACTCCCTCCTCCATTTCCTTTACATTCTTTAAAAATAGAATTTATCAATATATGAAGTGTTATATATTTTATTTGTTTACATTTTCTCTCCCCACTAGAATATAAGCTCCACAAGGGCAAAGACTTTCTCCTTTGTTTCCTGTTATATCATCCATGCCTAATAGTGCCTCCTACATGCAAATGCTCAACATCAGTGGAAAGAATGAATAATATCAGTGTTTGAGAGTTTAGTCTTATTGTACCCTCAATTCACTGACTTGGAAAAGGATTATGCTTCAGCTATGTCAAACTCCATATGTTACTTCAGATGGCCTTATGCAGGGTGTCTCTGTTTTTTTCTTTCTACCTGGGAGGTGTTCTGTGCCTAGACAGGAGAAGAAAGGACAGTACATATGAATTGCTGACAGAGACTAGTGTAGCACAAGAGAGTAGATTGGACTAGAGGCACAGATGTCAGGAGGTATTGCTGAAACCACTTCCTTTTCTCTACCCCCCAGGAAGCAAATATCTGGACACAGAACCAGTACACAACTTCTGTGTTTCTGAATAAAGCTGCTGTAGTTTCCCAGAAGGAACAAGGGCATTTCTGATTTGTGAGAGGCTGCGTGTGAAGGAGGAAGCTCAGGGACCCTGCAGCCCCTCTACTTCTTCCCTCTTCACTCTAACAAAAAGTAGTCATGATGATCTTGGAGCCAGGGTTTTTGTTGGGTCAGGACTGATAAATTTTGAAAACTGTCATCTAGAGACAGAAACCATGGGTTAGGAGAGGCATTAGTAACTGGGTAGATGGGATTTCCAGGGATGAGTTGTATCTTTTCCTAGGGAGATACTTCTGAATAGGTAATTATCATTGCTTTCCCTTCATGGAAAAATACTGATTAAAAACTTGATGCTAAATACAGTGTTTTTTTGTTTTTTTGTTTTGCGGTACGTGAGCCTCTCACTGTTGTGACCTCTCCCGTTGTGGAGCACAGGCTCCGAACGTGCAGGCTCAGCGGCCATGGCTCACGGGCCCAACCGCTCCGCGGCATGTGGGATCTTCCCAGACTGGGGCACGAACACATGTCCCCTGCATCGGCAGGCGGACTCTCAACCACTGCGCCACAAGGGAAGCCCCTAAATACAGTGTCTTTATGTTTGTAAATTCCTAACTTAAAAAATCTAAACTACTATATGTCCTGCATTTAATCCCAAAATATCCAAAATATATCAAGCTAAGGTGGTTGTAAAAGAACTTCATTACTGGGGTATTAATTATACTAAAAATAATGAAACTGTCTAATTTCAGGGAATTGGTTAATCATTGTACATTAAAAAAATGAAATGTGTTGTTATGTATGAAGGAAAAATCCTTTTTTTTTTTGATGTAGAGCTATACATGTTTGCTTTGTAACTAAGCAAACAAAAGCAGGTTATAAAGCAGCATTATAGTCTGATCCTATTACATGTCTGAAGAAATTACTATTTAATTTCAACTTAATATCAATATCAACTTATATCAATTAGTCTAGAGATTGGAAACAAAATTTATCTTAGGAAGATAACAGGCCTTTTATTAGAGAAAAATACTTTACTGTGCTCCTTGATTATGTTAAGAAATTTATCATCTTCCCCACTTCCACCCTAATGCCACATCTAGGCAGTAGAAGGTAGGCAAAGAAGAGTTAAAATTCTTCTGAATGTTACAATAAAAAGTTAAGCAATATGGAAATCATTTTCAAAAATATTATACAGTTGCTTTTCTCATTGCTGGGTTAGAAAGTCAGAGATCATTGTTTCAGGCTGGAACTTCCTTATGTGGTGGTTGTCATTTGTAGTCATACTCATGACAAACACAACATATATGCAGCGTTTCACAGGTACAAAGAGCATTCACATCATTTGAAGTATTGGGTCCTCAAAATGGCCTATAAGATTGGCAGAGGAAAACATTCATTATCATTTGGTGAATGAAAAGATCATATCCAAGAGTTTCAATGACATATCCCAAATCTCAGAGCTGGTAACTACTAAAAAATGTTTGTGTATGTCTTAGATTTAGTAACTCAAATTTATTAGTTTCAGAGCTAAACACATACAGCTTGATTAATTCTCATTGGCCAGACTCACAGAAGACACATTTACAAACCGAAATATCAATTTTTAAAAGTTTTGTGTATTGAATATATCACTCAAGGTTTAGAACACTTGGTTGAACTATTATACCTTAGTCCCAAGGTAATTGAAAGATAGAATTAATTAATTAATTCAGTTATTCATTAAAAAATTTGAATATTTACTGATTGCCTACTTTATGCTGAATTCGGTGGTAGATGCTGACTTTTTAGTAATATACAAAAAATATATGGCCCTTATTCCCATGATGCTTAGAGTCTAATGCAGGAAGACAGACATTAAAAATTGTGATAAAGTGATCAAAGAAATATTATAGGGTGCTAGGAACCAATCCAGTGGTGTAAACGTTTGTACTGAGCTTACAGTTGTCAGGGTTCTTGATCGCACGTGAGAAAAATACAACTCAGCTTAGGTAAAAAGAGAGAAAACATGAGAGAAAGTGTAATGGCTGTTTTAGCCCGAGGTTTCTAGACATTGGAACCTGAGGCAAGGATTAAATTGTTGACCCTTTATTTGGGCAGCATTAACTCAAGTGGACAAGGGCTTGGGAGAAGGGCATGAGACCAGCAGAGATGTGAGACCATGAAGTGGTGCATTGTCATGCTGGTCTTGATCATAAAAAGGCGTGAAGAAAGGCAGTAAGGTCACAAAACAGGTACAGCCACTTGGCTGGCAAGACTTCTCTGGAGAGGCTGTAGTGAAACATCTTGCTACCAAGTGGTCCGTGAGAGCAACGAGGGATGGAGGATTTACCTGCTCCTCCTACACGCTGTGTTGGGGTGTTTCATCCAGCCATTGGAATGTTTAAAAGACAAAGAATCAGAGTAAAGGGCTTATGATAGATAAGTCACTTGGACTGTGGTAGATCTTGATCCCCTCTCCTCTAAACAGACTTTCCCAACTTTTGTTATACTGTGACCCAATGCTCCAGGTGAGATATTGATCTCCTAAGCCCTTAGTTGATTGGGGTGGTGCCTGAAGTCGTTGGAACCATTGGACCACTCATTTCCTGCTGCAGCAGCCTCACTAGGGCCTTCAGATCCCCTCCAGTTTATACCAAATTACCCCCAAAATATCATGACATGGAATACTTCTGGAAGCATTGACTGGAAGTACAAGTGTTTTCTAACTTTGTCTTGTATCAGTTGAGAAGGATGTTTCTTCTCTACAGATTGTACTGGAGATGCATATACACATACTTAAACTTTGATCCTAGTGTAGGACAGTGATTCTCCAAGGCTAAGTAGGGTGGTGGTGAAGTGACCTGCGGGTTTGTATCAGTATCAAAATCTTGGAAGAAAGTGGATTTTTCTGACTACACAGGTCTCAGAAGCTCAAGGAGACTAATTTGCTCTCTTCTTCTCTTTTTACCTTCCACCTACTACCCATCTTTGCACATCCTTGCCACATCCAACTAATTGAGAAAAACTTTTCTAGTTCTAGTGAGCTTCTCTGCCTGATTGGAGCATATGATATCCATTAAAAGTATTAGGGAGCAAAAATGATTGAGAACTATTTGATAGTCAATCCAGATATTTTACTTGCTATTTGATATTATGGTTTCCAACATTATAGCTCACTGATTGCCACTTGATACACTTTAGGCGCCCTCTTGGGAACTGGGAACTACCAAGCCGTATCAAAACAAATCTACAAATGACTCTTCTGGACTCCTGTTGGGGAGAACTAGACCATGGCATATTCCTTCTATTATATGTTGAATCTTGTTTGCTTATATTTCACAGCATGGGAGTACTTTATTTTTATTCAGATTCTGGGGCTTCATCCTATATAGACAGCTCCTATTATTATTTTGACTGTGAATCAGGTATCGTACTTATGACACCCTCTGTTACCTCACTTCACAGTGCACGGCTTCAGACATCATTATACATTTTGACATTTACTTTCCTCTTGGGGGCATATTTCTGAAATGGAATCACTGAATGAGAAAGAATTTGAATGAATCCTTTCACATACTGTAAGATTATTTTTCTGAAAAACTATGATTTTCCAATGCCACTAGTGATATATTTGTTTCTGAACAATCTGTTATCACTGCAATGTATTCTTTATGTTGATTTTTGTTAATTTAACTGCATTGTGCCTAGGAAGATATTGAAATATAACTATACATGCCTTTCCTCTAATTCCTCTTTCTAAGTAAAATTCATTGGTTGCTTTGCTCAGTGTCTAGGCCTGATTGAGGTCACAGGAACTAGAAGAAGCTGAGAGGGAAGTGATTGATTTCTAGAGAAAGAACACAGTAGAAAAAACATTCTGAATGAAAGAGAGTGGGAGGTTAGAGATAGGAGAAGAGGTGATGAAATAGAAGAGTTAGGGAAAACAGGGTTGGAAGAGATATTTGAAAAGTTTTGGAAGGAATAGCTGTTATGCTGAGTGCAATTTTGAGGGAGAAAGATATAGAAACAAGATACTGAGGAAAGGCTGACTTTGTCTTGTGCAATGAAATTTTTTAAAATGTAGTTAGGCAAGAGATAACCTTCATCATGACTCCCACACTCTTTGGCTTATAGTATAAATAAGTAGAAATATATCCCCATTAAGTTACAATGGTCTTCAAAATACACCCTCAAATTTAAAAGGATATTGTAGAGAAAATTATGATATCTTAATAATGCTTATTGAGGAAATAATTGCAGTTTAGATCTGGTTATATGAGATGGAGAACCAGAATTGCAGTGTTCAGTGAGCTCTTTCATATGAAGTCTAAGGAACTCCCCCTACAGGAATTTGTTTTTTAACTCACTACCTTGGAAATACAATTTCCTAATAGAGTCTTTCTTATAAGGAGAAAGGTTTTGGGTACCTCTTTGCCCTTCTGCACCATGTAAGACAAGACTTCTGGGGACTGAATTGCTGTTGTGTGCACCATTAAACAAATTCTGGAACCACAAGTAGAGACCATGTGCTACCATAGACGAGAGAAACTCATGGGGGGAGATGGTAGAGGAAGACAAGGAGTAGTGGTAAAAGCACCCTGCTGAAGTTTACAGGTTGGCCAACCTTGGAGGTAAAGAAATATTGCAGATTAAGTGAGATTTTGCAAGGTCCTGTTGATGCCTGCAATGCCCCCCATGACTGGCACAGATTTGGTAACAAATCCTGGACGTCCCAGGATTTGGGAAGCTAAGGGTACCTGCATTAGCACTGACCTTAGTTTTGGAGAAGAGTGACACTTGGTGGCACCCATGAAGAAAAAAGTGAACAGATCCTCTTCCTCACTCACCAAGAGGCCCGATATTGTCAGATATTCATACAATAGGAGCCAGATATATCTGGTAATGTAATTTTTTTCTGAATTTTATTTAATTTATTTTTTATACAGCAGGTTCTTATTAGTTATCCATTTTATACATATTAGTGTATATATGTCAATCTCAATCTCCAAATTCATCACTCCCCCACCACCACTTTCCCCCCTTGGTGCCCATACATTTGTTCTCTACATCTGTGTATCAATTTCTGCCCTACAAACTGGTTCATCTGTACCATTTTCCTAGGTTCCACATATATGCATTAATATACGGTATTTGTTTTTTGCTTTCTGACTTATTTCACTCTGTATGACAGTCAATAGATACATCCATGTCTCTACAAATGAACCAATTTCGTCCCTTTTAATAGCTGAGTAATATTCCATTGTATATACATAACACATCTTCTTTATCCATTCGTCTGTCGATCAGCATTTAGTTGCTTCCATAACCTGGCTATTGTAAATAGTGCTGCAATGAACATTAGGGTGCATGTGTCTTTTTGAATTGTGGCTTTCTCTGGGTATATGCCCAGTAGTGGGATTGCTGGATCATATGGTAATTCTATTTTTAGTTTTTTAAGGAACCTCCATAGTGTTCTGCATAGTGTATCAATTTACATTCCCACCAGCAGTGCAAGAGGGTTGCCTTTTCGCCACACCCTCTCCAGCATTTGTTGTTTGTAGATTTTCTGATGATGCCCATTCTAACTGGTGTGAGGTGATACCTCATTGTAGTTTTGATTTGCATTTCTCTAATAATTAATGATGTTGAGGAGCTTTTTATGTGCTTCTTAGCCACCTGTATATCTTCTTTGGAGAAATGTCTATTTAACTCTTCTGCCCATTTTTTGATTGGGTTGTTTTTTTTTTATTATTGAGCTGCATGAGCTGTTTATATATTTTGAAGATTAATCTTTTGTCCGTTGATTCGCTTGCAAATATTTTCTCCCATTCTGAAGGTTGTCTTTTGGTCTTGTTTGTAGTTTCCTTTGCTTTGCAAAAGCTTTTAAGTTTCATTAGGTTCCATTTGTTTATTTTTGTTTTTATTTCCATTACTTTCGGAGGTGGATCAAAAAAGATGTTGCTGTGATTTATGTCAAAGAATGTTCTTCCTATGATTTCCTCTAAGAGTTTTATAGTGTCTGGCCTTATATTTAGGCCTCTAATCCATTTTGAGTTTATTTTTGTGTATGGTGTTAGGAAGTGTTCTAATTTCATTCTTTTACATGTAGCTGTCCAGTTTTCCCAGCACCAGTTATTGAAGAGACTGTCTTTTCTCCATTGTATATCCTTGCCTCCTTTGTCATAGATTAGTTGACCGTAGGTGCGTGGGTTTATCTTTGGGCTTTCTATCCTGTTCTATTGATCTATATTTCTGTTTTTGTGCCAGTACTGTATTCTCTTGATTATTGTAGCTTTAAATATAGTCTGAAGTCAGGAGTCTGATTCCTCCAGCTCTGTCTTTTCCACTCAAGACTGCTTTGGCTATTCAGGGTCCTTTGTGTCTCCATACAAATTTTAAGATATTTTGTTCTAGTTCTGTGAAAAATGCCATTGGTAATTTGATAGGGATTGCATTGAATCTGTAGATTGCTTTGGGTATAGGCATTTTCACAATATTGATTCTTCCAATCCAAGAACATGGTATATCTCTCCATCTGTTTGTATCATCTTTAATTTCTTTCATCAGTGTCTTATAGTTTTCTGCATACAGGTCTTTTGTCTCCCTAGGTAGCTTATTCCTAGGTATTTTATTCTTTTCGTTGCAGTGGTAAATGGGAGTGTTTTCTTAATTTCTCTTTCAGATTTTTCATCATCAGTGTATAGGAATGCAAGAGATTTCTGTGAAATAATTTTGTTTCCTGTTACTTTACCAAATTCATTGATTAGCTCTAGTAGTTTTCTGGTGGCATCTTTAGGATTCTGTATGTATAGTATCATATCATCTGCAAAGAGTGACAGTTTTACTTCTTCTTTTCCAGTTTGTATTCCTGTTATTTCTTTTTCTTCTCTGATTGCCGTCGCTAAGACTTCCAAAACTACGTTGAATAATAACAGTGAGAGTGAGCATCCTTGTCTTGTTCCCGATCTTAGAGGAAATGCTTTCAGTTTTTCACCATTGAGAATGATGTTGGCTGTGTGTTTGTCATATATGGCCTTTATTATGTTGAGGTACGTTCCCTCTATGCCCACTTTCTGGGGAGTTTTTATCATAACTGGTGTTGAATTTTGTCAAAAGCTTTTTCTGCATCTATTGAGATGATCACATGGTTTTTCTTCTTCAATTTGTTAATATGGTGTATCACATTGATTGATTTGCATATATTGAAGAATCCTTGCATCCTTGGGATAAATCCCACTTGATCATGGTGTATGATCCTTTTAATGTGTTGTTGGATTTTGTTTGCTGGTATTTTGTTGAGGATTTTTGCATCTATATTCATCAGTGATATTGGTCTATAAATTTCTTTTTTTGTAGTATCTTTGTCTGGTTTTGGTGCCAGGGTGATTATGGCCTCATAGAATGAGTTGGGAGTGTTCCTTCCTCTCCAATTTTTTGGAGGAGTTTGAGAAGGATGGGTGTTAGCTGTTCTCTAAATGTTTGACCGAATTCGCCTGTAAAGCCATCTGGTCCTTGACTTTTGTTTGTTGGAAGATTTTTAATTACAGTTTCAATTTCATTACTTGTCATTGGTCTGTTCATATTTTCTATTTCTTCCTGGTTCAATCTTGGAAGGTTATACCTTTCTAAGAATTTGTCCATTTCTTCCAGGTTGCCCATTTTATTGGCCTGAAGCTGCTTGTAGTAGTCTCTTAGGCTGCTTTGTATTTCTGCTGTGTCTGTTGTAACTTTTCCATTTTCATTTCTAATTTTCTTCATTTGAGTGCTCTCCCCCTTTTTCTTGATGAGTCTGGCTAAATGTTTACCAATTTTGTTTATCTTCTCAAAGAACCAGCTTTTAGTTTTATTGATTTTTGTTTCTATTTCATTTATTTCTGCTCTGATCTTTACGATTTCTTTCCTTCTACTGACTTTGGGTTTTGTTTCTTCTTCTTTCTCTAGTTCCTTTAGGTTTAAGGTTAGATTGTTTATTTGAGATTTTTCTTGTTTCTTGAGGTAGGCTTGTATTGCTATAAACTTCTCTCTTAGAACTGCTTTTGCTGCATCCCATACATTTTAGATCCTCATGTTTTCGTTGTCATTTGTCTCTAGGTTTTTTTAAATTTCCTCTTTGATTTCTTCAGTGATCTCTTGGTTATTTAGTAACATATTGTTTAGCCTCCAATGTGTTTGTGTTTTTTACATTTTTTTCCCCTGTAATGATTTCTAATCTCAGAGTGTTGTAGTCAGAAAACAGGCTTGATATGATTTCAACTTTCTTAAATTTACTGAGGCTTGATTTGTGACCCAACATGTGATCTGTCCTGGAGAATGTTCTGTGTGCACTTGAGAAGAAAGTGTAATCTGCTGTTTTTGGATGGAATGTTCTAAAAATATCAATTAAATCTATCAGGTCTATTGTGTCATTTAAAGTTTGTGTTTCCTCATTAATTTTCATCTGGATGATCTGTCCATTGGTGTAATTGAGGTTTTAAAGTCCCTCACTATTATTGTGTTACTGTCGATGTCCTCTTTTATAGATATTAACAGTTGTCTTATGTACTGAGGTGCTCCTATGTTGGGTGCATATATATTTATAATTGTTACATCTTCTTCTTGGATTGATCCCTTGATCATTATGTAGTGTCCTTTCTTGTCTCTTGCAACATTGTTTATTTTTAAGTCTATTTTATCTGATATGAGTATTGCTACTCCAGCTTTCTTTTGATTACCATTTGCATGGAATATCTTTTTCCATCCCCTCTCTTACAGTCTGTATGTGTCCCTAGGTCTGAAGTGGGACTCTTGTAGACAGCATATATATGGGTCTTGTTTTTGTATCCATTCAGCGAGCCTGTGTCTTTTGGTTGGAGCATTTAATCCATTCACATTTAAGGTAATTATCGATTTGTACGTTCCTATTACCATTTTCTTAATTGTTTTGGGTTTGTTTTTATAGGTCCTTTTCTTCTCTTGTGTTTCCCACTTAGAGAAGTTCTTTTAGCATTTGTTGTAGAGCTGGTTTGGTGGTGCTGAATTCTCTTAGCTTTTGTTTTTCTGTAAAGCTTTTTATTTCTCCATTGAATCTGAATGAGATCCTTGCCTGGTAGAGTAAACTTGTTTGTAGTTTCTTCCCTTTCATCACTTTAAATATGTCATGCCACTCCCTTCTGGCTTATAGAGTTTCTGCTGAGAAATCAGCTATTAACCTATGGGTGTTCCCTTGTATGCTATTTATCATTTTTCCCTTGTTGCTTTCAATAATTTTTCTTTGTGTTTAAGTTTTGTCAGTTTGATTACTATGTGTCTCAGCATGTTTCTCTTTGGATTTATCCTGTCTGGGACTCTCTGTGCTTCCTGGACTTGGATGACTATTTTCTTTCCCATGTTAGGGAAGTTTTTGACTATAATCTCTTCAAATATTTTCTTGGGTCGTTTCTCTCTCTCTTCTCCTTCTGGGACCCCTATTATGTGAGTGTTGTTGCATTTAATGTTGTCCCAGAGGTCTCTTAGGCTGTCTTGATTTCTTTTCATTCTTTTTTCTTTATTCTGTTCTGTGGCAGTGAATTCCACCATTCTGTCTTCCAGGTCACCTATCAGTTCTCCTGCCTCAGTTACTGTGCTATTGATTCATTCTACTGTGTTTTTCATTTCAGTTATTGTATTGTTCATCTCTGTTTGTTTGTTCTTTAATTCTTCTAGGTGCTTGTTCTTTAATCCTTCTAGGTCTTTGTTAAACATTTCTTGCATCTTCTTGCTCTTTGCCTCCATTCTTTTTCTGAGGTCCTGGATCATCTTCACTATCATTATTCTGAATTCTTTTTCTGGAAGGCTGCCTCTCTTCACTTCATTTATTTGTTTTTCTTGTGTTTTTACCTTTTTCCTTCATCTGGTATATAGCCCTCTGCCTTTTCATCTTGTCTATCTTTCTGTGAATGTGTTTTTTGTTCCACAGGCTGCAGGATTGTAGTTCTTCTTGCTTCTGCCCTCTCCCTGGTAATGTATTTTTTTCCAGACTGTTGCAAATTTCCAAAATATAAAATTTTCTAAAACAAATTTTGCAGACAACTCTGGGATGAATTAGTCAAAACCACCCCTAAAATGATAGAGAGAATCCATGAAAACCCAATAAGAGCAAGATAATATCAAGGATGAGAATGAAGTTTGAAATTGAAGGGACTCTAAGAGACCCAATGAGATTTTTTAAACTTCTTTAAAAAGATTGTAATAGTTTTCCTGGGTAGAAAATTTGTCAGGACAAAACCTACAGTGTTCAGTTTCTGACATTTCCCTCATCCTTGTTTTTTGTGAGAAATTCTTTGTTTGCACTGCTCTATTGGGCTGATCAATATAATCCAAGGAGAGTGTCAATGTGAATTTTGGAATTTACTGAAAGTAGCTTGAGGACGCATAAAACACTTTGTAGATATTTATGGTTAGATATTTTAAATATACTGAGTAACAACAGCAGCAAAAACCCAAACAATAGGGGAAGAAAGCAACAGAAAAACAAAAGTGATACTTAACAATGTAACTTTATGTTAATGAAAATTTAACAAGTATTTTTAAGTGGGATTTTTATAGCTTAGTTAATTATATTTCCTAGGCATTTTCAACTGCATTTATAAATTTAGTGTACTACATTCTTTTTTCTTTCCTAGTAAATGGTCAATCTAACAAAACTTCTCACGTATTTAAGTAATCACAAATCAAATAAATTGCTCTTAAAAGTATGGTGACTCTGTAGAAATGAAAAAGGAGAAGTAACAACAGACACTGCAGAAATAAAAAAGATCATGAGAGATTACTACAAGCAACTCTATGCCAATAAAATGGACAATCTGGAAGAAATGGACAAATTCTAAGAAATGCACAACCTGTCAAGACTGAATCAGGAAGAAATAGAAAATATGAATAGACAAATCACAAGCACTGAAATTGAAACTGTGATTAAAAATCTTCCAACAAACAAAAGCCCAGGACCAGATGGCTTCACAGGCGAATTCTATCAAACATTTAGAGAAGAGCTAACACCTATCCTTCTCAAACTCTTCCAAAATATAGCAGAGGGAGGAACACTTCCAAATTCCTTCTACGAGGCCACCATCACCTTGATACCAAAACCAGAAAAGGATGTCACAAAGAAAGAAAACTACAGGTCAATATCACTGATGCACATAGATGCAAAAATCCTCAACAAAATACTAGCAAACAACAGAATCCAACAGCACATTAAAAGGATAATACACCATGATCAAGTGGGGTTTATTCCAGGAATGTAAGGATTATTCAATATACGCAAATCTAGCAATGTGATACACCATATTAACAAATTGAAGGAGAAAAACCATGTGATTATCTCAATAGATGCAGAGAAAGCTTTTGACAAAATTCTACACCCATTTATGATAAAAACCCTGCAGAAAGTAGGCATAGAGGGAACTTTCCTCAACATAATAAAGGCCATATATGACAAACCCACAGCAAACATCATCCTCAATGGTGAAAAACTGAAAGCATTTCCACTAAGATCAGGAACAAGACAAGGTTGCCCACTCTCACCACTGTTATTCAACATAGTTTTGGAACTTTTAACCACAGCAATCAGAGAAGAAAAGGAAATAAAAGGAATCCAAATCCAAAAAGAAGAAGTAAAGCTGTCACTGTTTGCAGATGACATGATACTATACATACAGAATCCTAAAGATGCTACCAGAAAACTACTGGAGCTAATCAATGAATTTGGTAAAGTAGCAGGATACAAAATTAATGCACAGAAATCTCTGGCATTCCTATATACTAATGATGAAAAATCTGAAACTGAAATCAAGAAAACACTCCCATTTACCATTGCAACAAAAAGAATAAAATATCTAGGAATAAACCTACCTAAGGAGACAAAAGACCTGTATGCAGAAAATTATAAGACACTGATGAAAGAAATTAAAGATGATACAAATAGATGGAGAGATATACCATGTTCTTGGATTGGAAGAATCAACATTGTGAAAATGACTCTACTACCCAAAGCAATCTATAGATTTAATGCAATCCCTATCAAACTACCACTGGCATTTTTCACAGAACTAGAACAAAAAATTTCACAATTTGTATGGAAACACAAAAGACCCCGAATAGCCAAAGCAATCTTGAGAACGAAAAAAGGAGCTGGAGGAATCAGGCTCCCTGACTTCCGACTATACTACAAAGCTACAGTAATCAAGACAGTATGGTACTGGCACAAAAACAGAAAGATAGATCAATGGAACAGGATAGAAAGCCCAGAGATAAACCCACACACATATGGACACCTTATCTTTGATAAAGGTGGCAGGAATGTACAGTGGAGAAAGGACAGCCTCTTCAATAAGTGGTGCTGGGAAAACTGGACAGGTACATGTAAAAGTATGAGATTAGATCACTCCCTAACACCATACACAAAAATAAGCTCAAAATGGATTAAAGACCTAAATGTAAGGCCAGAAACTATCAAACTCTTAGAGGAAAACATAGGCAGAACACTCTATGACATAAATCACAGCAAGATCCTTTCTGACCCACCTCCTAAAGTAATGGAAATAAAAACAAAAATAAACAAATGGGAACTAATGAAACTTCAAAGCTTTTGCACAGTGAAGGAAACCATAAACAAGACCAAAAGACAACCCTCAGAATGGGAGAAAATATTTGCAAATGAAGAAACTGACAAAGGATTAATCTCCAAAATTTACAAGCAGCTTATGCAGCTTTATAACAAAAAAACAAACAACCCAATCCAAAATTGGGCAGAAGACCTAAATAGACATTTCTCCAAAGAACATATACAGACTGCCAACAAACACATGAAAGAATGCTCAATATCATTAATCATTAGAGAAATGCAAATCAAAACTACAATGAGATATCATCTCACACCCGTTAGAATAGCCATCATCAAAAAATCAAGAAACAATAAATGCTGGAGAGGGTGTGGAGAAAAGGGAACACTCTTGCACTGCTGGTGGGAATGTGAATTGGTTCAGCCAATGGAGAACAGTATGGAGGTTCCTTAAAAAACTACAAATAGAACTACCATATGACCCAGCAATCCCACTACTGGGCATATACCCTGAGAAAACCAAAATTCAAAAAGAGTCATGTACCAAAATATTCATTGCAGCTCTATTTACTATAGCCTGGAGATGGAAACAACCTAAGTGCCCATCATCGGATGAATGGATAAAGATGTGGCACATATATACAATGGAATATTACTCAGCCATAAAAAGAAACGAAATTGAGCTATTTGTAATGAGGTGGATAGACCTAGAGTCTGTCATACAGAGTGAAGTAAGTCAGAAAGAGAAAGACAAATACCGTATGCTAACCCATATATATGGAACTTAAGAAAAAAAAATGTCATGCAGAACCTAGGGGTAAGACAGGAATAAAGACGCAGACCTACTGGAGAATGGACTTGAGGATATGGGGAGGGGGAAGTGTGAGCTGTGACAGGGCGAGAGAGAGTCATGGACATATACACACTAAGAAACGTAAGGTAGATTAGCTAGTGGGAAGCAGCCGCATGACACAGGGATATTGGCTCGGTGCTTTGTGACAGCCTGGAGGGGTGGGATAGGGAGGGTGGGAGGGAGGCCGATGCAAGAGGGAAGACATATGGGAACATATGTATATGTATAACTGATTCACTTTGTTATAAAGCAGAAACTAACACACCATTGTAAAGCAATTATGCCCCAATAAAGATGTTAAAAAAAAAAAAAGTGTGGTGACTCTGATGTTCTCCTCAATGATGTTTACAACAGTAAAATTCTCTCATAACATTCAACTTAAAACAACAATTCTATTAAACAAATTCTCTCTCAATCATTTAGTGGTTTGTCTTACTTAACTGGTCTCCCAGGAGGTCTGATCAAGGAAATAAATGTTGTGTTATTGTTTCTCTGAATCCAGAGCATTATCAAGCTGGGTTGGTCAGATCCTGTGCTGCCACTTATCATGCTTACCCTATGTTTACCCAAAGAAAATTTCTAATAGAGGTTTGGAGCTCTGACACACTTTGTTATGATACTTGTTTCTCTAAAGGTCCCCTGGATCCCTTGCATTTAATGCATCTGGCAAGTTAGTTGCTGATTGCATTCCACTGGGTGTTCTTATAAATTCAGAGGTAAGGTTTATGCTCTTGTTGAATTTGGCTATTCTATGGATTCCATTCTTTATGATATAAAACAGAAAAATGACAGCTTGTATAAATTATTAAATGAAGAGACAAATGAGAACCACAATGAAGAGAAAAAGAACACACACACATCATCACTTCAAGGTCATCAGATTTAATCCATGGAATATTAGAAAAAAAGGTGCTGTCTTCAAGAAAATATGCCAATTATTTAGAGTATTTGGAGCTGTTTCCTAAGATTATAATGAATATTCTTCCTTAATTAGAAAATGTTTAGAGAATTAGGTGCAAAACACATTAGAACTCAAATAAATATTTATTTTTTCTCACCACCCCCAATTCTAAATCATTTACTTATTACACGTTTTAAATATTGAAGTCTTATAGTTGTTAGGCATTTCAATATACATATTATCTTAAATATTACAAATGTTTTAAACACTAAATAGTTAAAGATTATTTTTCAACAGAGAAAATAATGTTTTTTTAACTTTATCATATCAATCCTTCTCTTTTTATTGGAATAAAGCCCCATATCCATTAAAGAAACAATTTTAGCATATTGACATAATTTAAAGTTACTAAATGTTAGGAATTTGATTAATTGCCAGTCACAGAAACCTAAATGATGATGGCTTAAAAATGTGAGGAATTTGTTTTTCTTTACCTAAAAGATGCTTATCCCTGCAAAAATTAAGTCTTTGCAAGGAGGTTCACAAAATTTAATTGGGTCATGAAGGGTCCCTACCACTTCAAGTTCTACCCTTCACTCATGATATTATCTTCCTCCTACTGAATTTGACTTTTATAAAATTGTCAACGTTCTGTGCTCCTTCTAGCTTTCTTTTCTGTCATGATTAGCACATGGATTCCATCCTAAAGGTTGCATCAGAGTTGTAGCAACAATTTTCCCATTTGAAGTAGGAAGAAAGAAGAACAGAAAGCCTTCCCTGTTGAGTCAGCCTCATCCTCTCTGAAGAGTTTTCCCAGAAGTACCACCCAACAACTTCTGCCTACATACCATTGCCCAAAATGCAGTCATATGACTACTCTTATCTGCAAAGGGAGTGAGTGGGGAATCTGGATGTTCATCTGGTCACATTATTGCCCCATGTTGTTACTGAATAAGGAGAGAGTGAACGTTTGGTGGGCATCCAGCAGTCTCTGCCATAACCTGTCAAGCACCTTGGCTTTATGGTGTAGGTGAACTGATATTGCATATGGAACAGACCTCTAGGTTTAATTTTCTCAAAACTGTGAAAAATTAGTCAAACCTTGTTTTACACTCTCCATGCCAATAGATACTTCAAATCCATGCCCTATAAATGGGATAGTCTTGCAGCTCACTGTCCTTGAATTCATCTTGACAAAATTTCAAGCCTAATTTGGGTTTATGACCACCCCCAACCACTGGTCCTCCATCAGGCCTCTTTGCCATTAGATTGGATTCAACTAATTGCATTCCAGGTTCTCTCTATGTTTTTAATTGGCAGGAGTACAATTCTCATAGATACTTGGATAGCATGATTGTAATCAGTATGTCTTACATGTCAGCTTCTGTATCTGAAACCACAGCTTCTAGAGTCTTTCTAATGAAAAGAGGAAACTTGAAGGTACACAAAGGTAAGATATAGAAAAAAGCTCTAGAAGGTAGGACGAGGGGCAAGAGAAGTAAGGAGATTGGGAAAGATGGTCATGAGTGAGATCAGGAAACTGGAGATTTGGGAAAAATCTAAAGAGTCTGGGGTAGGCAGGTGCTGTGATTAATGCACATTGTGGAGAGAGATCTCTAAAGAGGAATTTTGGAAAGTTTTACTGTGTGCTGTATGTTGCAATATCCATCACGTCTTACTGCTCCCCACTCTTGCCACCTACTCAAGAGATAGTCTATAAAGGTCTGTGTTACTGTTTGATAACTTGAGGGGTTAAATTTCTGTATTTTTTGAAAGTGCCAAATTGCCAAAATGGATATTGAGAGATATTAGAAGCCCAATTTATTGGGGTACACTAATGTCATGACTTGTAGTACCCAACATCTGTTCTAGGGAATTCAGTGAGGACAAAATTGTGGGGTAGATTCCATAAACCTCCAGATAAGTTATGGGAAATCCAATACTCATGGCTGATTCATGGCCAGAGACATACATATAAGTAATATGATAGAAATTCTCTATTCTACCAAAGCACGGAAGTAGGTTAGAGATGGCTGGGTGGGGACATCAAGGAACAAAAAGTCCCTCAGCTAGCAAGCATTTATTGAGTATGTATTTCATTTGAGGTGTTATTCTATGTTCTGAGAACAATGATGAACAAGATAGACAGCATTCCTTCCTCTCAGGAGCTTATATTTAGTGAGCTTAAGGTAGCACACTAAGTCTCCTGCAGGGACCATATTTGAGACAAAGAAGCAAAGTGCATGGAATGATGATCTGAAACCTACAGAAGTATGGACATCTTAAGAGATGCCAACATAGAGGAATGATCTTGAAGACCGAATGGCATGAACCAGATGTCTACATGGATTAAAAAGGGACTTTTAAAAAAGGGCTAGACCAATATATGCCTTTCTGCACTGTGTCCCACACACACCTGATCCTGGAATTGTTCTCAGAGATAAGTGGAAGGGGGAAATATTCGGTTGAGTGAGAAAACTCTGATATATCTGAAATTAACCAGAATTGGCAAGATTAAAGACTATTTATCTGGCAGTATGGAGAATGGAGATTAGAAATAGAAGTTAAATTATAAAAAATACGAGAAAATTATCATTGTTGTACATTTTAGTTTGTGACTTATTCTATTTTTATTCTGTACATCTGGTTACAAATCTAATTGAACAGGAATCATCCAGAAATCATTCTGGTGTCAGTATGTTTCATGGTAATTAAGATTAGCATTTGGATTGGCATCAAGATATATTCTAGAAGATATTAATGACCAGTATCATTAGAAAGTTTTCCATGTGATTTTGAATTAAATGAGTCTAGTATTAGAATAAACTCACTTTTATGTTGCTGACAACTCAAGGATCACTGCAGATGTAAGAATGGGTTTCAACTTTTCAGTGAGATTCAGGTAAACTCTAATAATAGAGTAAGTATTACATTTATGGGAGTTTTAAAGGTAGTGTTTTAACCAAGTGCAGTGTAGGAAATGTCAGTGATATCCTTGCTTTAGGACTGATATCTTGAGATTTGAGTATATATGAAACATTTGGCTCTGATTTAAGGCTAGGAATGATGAGTAGGTGCCAGGTTTGGGCTCCATCAGATTTTGAATCAAGAGTAAAAGAGTCTAGATGCAGATGTTTACTTTATTGCTTTCTTGAGGATGTTAAAATGTAAGATGTTGTGTAATCAAATACCCAATAAGTTGGGATCAAGTTGAGAGAGAAACTCAAGTTTCCTACCATGGGTTCAGGCTTAGAGAAGATCAGGAAATGGACTGCTATGTTGTACAGTAGGTCCTTGCTTTTTATCTGTTTCATATGTAGTAGTGTGTATCTGTTAATCGTCCAATCCTAATTTATCTCTCTCCCTGTCCTGCTAACCCCTTTGGTAACCATAAGTTTGTTTTCTATGTCTGTGAGTCTATTTCTGTTTTGTAAATAAGTTTATTTGTATCATTTTTTTGGATTCCACATATAAGTAATATCATATATTACTTGTCTTTCTCTGTCTGACTTACTTCACTTAGCATGATAATCTCTAGGTCCATCCATGTTGCCTCAACATGGTATTATTTCATTCTTTTTTAGGCTGAGTAATATTCATATACATATACCACATCTTCTTTACCCATTCATCTGTCCATGGACATTTAGGTTGTTTCCATGTCTTGACTATTGTAAATAATGCTGCTATGAACATTGTAGTGCAGGTATCTTTTTGAATTATAGTTTTCTCCAGATATGTGCCCAGAAGTAGGATTGCTGGATCACATGGTGACTCTATTTTTAGTCAAACAACAGATTTTTAATGTAGATGAAACAGGCTTATACTAGAAGAAGATGCCATAAAGGACTTTCATAGCTAGAAAGGAGAAGTCAATACCTGGCTTAAAAGCTTCAAAGAACAGGCTGATTCCCTTGTTAGAGGCTAATGTAACTGGTGATTTTAAGTTGAAGGCAATGCTCATTTACCATTCCAAAATCTTAGGGCCCATAAGAATTGTGATTAATCCAACATAAATAACAACAACACCTTTTTTGACCCACCTCCTAGAGTAATGAAAATTAAAATTAAAATAAACAAATGGGACCTAATTAAACTTAAAAGGTTTTGCACAGCAAAGGAAACCATAAATAAGATGAAAAGACAACCCTCAGAATGGGAGAAAATATTTGCAAATGAAGCAACTGACAAAGGATTAATCTCCAAAATATACAAGCAACTTATACAGCTCAATATCAAAAGAGCAAACAACCCAATCCAAAAATGGGCAGAAGAACCTAAATAGACATTTCTCCGAAGAAGACATACAGATGGCCAACAAACACATGAAAAGATGTTCAACATCACTAATTATTAGAGAAATGCAGATCAAAACTACAATGAGGTATCACCTCACACCAGTCAGAATGGCCATCATCAAAAAATCTACAAACAGTAAATGATGAAGAGGGTGCGGAGAAAAGGGAACCCTCTTGCACTGTTGGTGGGAATGTAAATTGATACAGCCACTATGGAAAACAGTATGGAGGTTCCTTAAAAATCTAAAAGCAGAACTACCATATGACCCAACAATCCCACTACTGGGCATATACCCAGAAAAAAACATAATTCAAAATGACACATGCACCCCAGTGTTCATAGCAGCACTATATACATTAGACAGGACATGGAAGCAACCTAAATGTCCATTAACAGAGGAATGGATAAAGATGTGGTAAATATATACAATGGAATATTACTCAGCCATAGAAAGGAATGAAATTGGGTCATTTGTAGAGGCAAGGATAGACCTAGACAGTGTTATACAGAGTGAAGTATGTCAGAAATAGAAAAGATCGTATAATAATGCATATATGTGGACTCTAGAAAAAAGGTATAGATGATCTCATTTGCAAAGCAGAAATAGAGACATAGATTTAGAGAACAAATGTATGGATACCAAGGGGGGAAGGGGTGGGGAGGGAGGAATTGGGAGACTGATATTGACACATATACATTATTGATACTATGTATAAAATAGACAACTGATGGGAGCATACTGTATAGCACAGGGAACTCTACCTAATGCACTGTGGTAACCTAAATGGGAGGGAAGTCCAAAAGGGAGGGGATATCTGTATGTGTATGGCTGATTCATTTTGTTGTGCAGTGGAGGCTAACACAATATTCTAAAGCAACCATACTCCAATAAAAATTAATAATAAAAAAAGAATTGTGATTAATCTACTCTGCCTGTGTTCTGTAAATAAAACAACAAAACCCGAATGACTGCTCATCTATTTATAACATGGTTTACTGAATATTTTAAGCCCACTGTTGAGACCTTCTGCTCAGAAAAAAAAGAGGCCTTTCAAGATATTACTGCATATATTTTTTAACATCTTTATTGGAGTATAATTGTTTTACAATGGTGTGTTAGTCTCTGCTTTATAACAAAATGAATCAGCTATATGTATACATATATCCCCATATCTCCTCCCTCTTGCGTCTCCCTCCCACCCTCCCTATCCCACCCCTCTAGGTGGTCACAAAGCACTGAGCTGATCTCCCTGTGCTATGCAGCTGCTTACCATTAGCTATCTATTTTACATTTGGTAGTGTATATATGACAATGCTACTCTCTCACTTTCTCTCAGCTTACCCTTCCCTCTCCCCATGTGCAAAAGATTGTTATCTTTGCAAATCTGATAGTATTTCAGTGTATTTTAATTTACATTTTTCCTAATATGACTGAAGCTGAGTGTCATAGATATTTTTAATTTTTTAAATTGTCTCTTAATTTTGTTGCTTCCCCCCCCCCAATTTGGACACAATTTTGTTCTTTTCAGGTCTCCACTAGAGTTCCCAATCTGATTAATTGAGTAATCAATCTTTCCCCCATTAATATTACATCATTACCATATACTAAATTCACGTGTATTTTTGATTTTTTACATTATAATTTGTGACACTCGTTTATACATGAACGTAGTTCTGTTTTAATGATGAGAATCTACAAAAACTTATTAGTGACGAATAAAATGCACAGATCTCAAATGTTTAGTTTGATGTATTTTGACAATTGCATCTACTTATATATCTACCTCCCCTCCAATATAGAACATATCCATCACCCCAAGAAGTTCCCATATACCTCTTTCTGATCAGTGTACAATCCCCATTCTAAAGCAATCTCTTTCTGATTTACCACTACAAATTAGTTTTGCCTGATATTGGATATTATATAAATAGAATCATACATTATCTTCTCTTTTTTCTTTTTTAAAAAAATTTGACATAATGTTTTTGGGAAGAATAAATGTTTCTGCATATATCAGTACTTTGTGTTTTTTAATTGCTTAGTATTTTACCACTATATGAATATATTATCATTTATTTATTCATCCTCCTGTTGACAAATGTTTGGGTTGTTTTCAGTTTGGGACTATAATGAATAGATCCTTACAAAGATTCTTGTACAAGTCTTTTTTTAATAAATTTATTTATTTATTTTTGGCTGTGTTGAGTCTTCGTTGCTGTGCACGGGCTTTCTCTGGTTGCAGTGAGTGGGGGCTACTCTTCGTTGCGGTGCTCAAGCTTCTCATTGCGGTGGCTTCTCTCATTGTGGAGCACAGGCTCTAGGCACGTGGGCTTCAGTAGTTGTGGCACGTGGGTTCTATAGCACAGGCTCAGTAGCTGTGGCACAGGGACTTAGTTGTTCTGTGGTATGTGGAATCTCCCCGGACCAGGGCTCGAACCCGTGTCCCCTGCACTGGGAGACAGATTCTTAACCACTGCGCCACCAGGGAAGTCCCCAAGTCTTTTTGAGGATATATATTTTTATGGAATATGGGATAAATATCAAGGAACATAATTGCTGGGTGAAAAGGTAGATGTGTTTGAATTTAGAAACTGCTGAACAGTCCTTTGAAGTAATTAGATCAGTTAATACTATCACCAGCAATGTATGAGAGTTCCAGTTGCTCCACATCCTTACCAACATTTAATATTATCAGGTTAAAAATTATTAGCATTCTGATAAATATTTCATTGTATATTTTATTGTGGCCTTAGTTTACCTAATGATTAATGAATGGTCTTAAGCACATTTTCATGCATATATTGATCATTCATATATCTTCTTTTGTCAAATCATGCTCAAAGGTTTTGCCCAGTTTTAATTGGATTGCTCATTTTTAATTTTTTGTGACAAGTTGTTGTAGAGTCTAGGTACAAACATTTTTTCCTATTCTGCCTTGTCTATTTTTTCTTAATTGTGTCTTTTTACAAGCAAAAAATTAATTTTGATAAAGTCTAACATCAAATGTTTTTAGTGGTTAGAGCTTTTTGTGTCCTAAGAAGTCTCTAAGCAGATCTTAGGTCATGAAGATATTTTCCTAAGTTTTCTTTCAGAAGTTTGACAGATTGTGTTTTATGTTTAAGATTGTGACACATCTCAAGTTTCTATTTCTTTAGGGAAAATAGACATGTTACCAGTGTAAAGCTTACCCTTTCACCGTCTACCTCTCCATTTATTTAGGTCTTTAATTTCTCTTAGTGATATTTTGTAGTTTTTGGTGTAGAGGTGTTCTATATATGTCATTAGATCATTTACTAGGTACTTAATGTATTTTGATGCTATTGTAAATGGTGTTGTTCGAAATTTTTTTCTTTCTTTCTTTTTTTTTTTTTCTGGCCACGTTGCACAGCTTGTGGGATCTCAGTTTCCCAGCCAGGAATTGAACCTAGTCCCACAACAGTGAAAGCACCAAGTCCTACCAGTGGACCTAACCACTCCCTGAAATTTTATTTTCCATTATTTTCCCAGTATATGAAAAAGCAACTGACTTTGTATTTTGACCTTGAATCCTCTAGTATTATTAAATTATTAGTTCTAGTAGGTGTTTTTCTTTTGTAGGTTACATAGGTTTGCTATGGACACAATCATATTGTTTAAAAATAGCAATATTGGGGCTTCCCTGGTGGCGCAGTGGTTGAGAGTCTGCCTGCCGATGCAGGGGACACAGGTTCGTGCCCCTGTCCGGGAGGATCTCACATGCCGCGGAGTGGCTGGGCCCGTAGGCCATGGCCGCTGAACCTGCGCGTCCGGAGCCTGTGCTCCGCAACAGGAGAGGCCACAACAGTGAGAGGCCTGCGTACCGAAAGAAAAAAAAAAAAGCAATAATTTTACTGATTTATTTTTCTAATTTGTATGCTTTTTATCATTTTTGTCATATTGCACTGGCTAGGAAAGATGGTACAATGTAGAATACAAGTGGTGAGGGTAGACTGTTAACTACAGTTTCTTCAAAGTTATCCTTTATCAGCTTAAGGAAATTTTCTTTCATTTCTAGTTTACTGAGAGTTTTTGGTTTTGTTTTTAATTATGTATTGAGATTAAACGTAGCTATTGAGAGGATTCCACTCTCTGGATCTTATTCTCCTAGAGTGTGTGGGAATAAAGAATGCTTGAATTATGTTCCCTGAACCCCATACGGGTCATCCATGTGAGAGATCTGACTGGTGGAGAGAAGTGAACAGAACTTAGCAGAGAGAAGCATCAAGAGTTTTGCTTGTTGTATTATTTGTCTTTTTTTAAATGAGAAAACTAAGGTCCAAAGAGATTATCTAACTTGTTCAAGATCATACATGTCAACGTAGTAGCTGTTAACACTTGATATGTCCTCAAGAAGCAGTGTAAATGCAAGACTGTAATATAAACAGAGAAGAGAGTAAAAAGTGGACATTTGTGGTCACTGTCCCACAAATCTATACCAGCGCTCCCTGACCCAGAACACTCCCTCCATGTTAGAATTATTACATTGGTCAGTTAATGCAAATCTGCTGAAGACCCACCTACAGTTGTGTGTTGTGTAACAGGGCATGGGGAAAATGTACCACAGTGTGCTAGAAGAAATCAGAATCCAGGGCTCTAGAGGCAACTCTGCCACCACTGCATTGTGTGACCCTCGCCACTGTCATTGCACCTCTATGGCCTTCAGTTTCCATTTGAAGAGAAGGGACCTGAATTAGACCAAGAGACCTTAATGGATGGTTTATAGGCTAAAAACCACCATATAGTCCCCTTAAAAGAAGTGAAACAGTAAGGTATAAGCCATTGGGAGGGCTCTCTGACTCAAAAATCTCTCCTATTCTTTCCCTCTTTCTTCTTCCCCCACTTCTAAAATATCATCAGCACTTTCTTTTCTACAAGGCTGAACCTAGTCCTTCTTTTATTGGTGGAATAAAACCCCTGGACCAGTTAGTTTCTAAGTTTCCTTCCAGCTCCAATATTCTGAATATGTGGGAAGATCTTCCCTTTGGTCCTTAGGAGGTTTGAAATTCTTTCATCTAATTAAGGTCTGTTAGTTACTACACCAAGTTTGCTTATCATAGGGTAATAAAATTACCCACATAAGTTAATTCATATAGAGCTCCTAGAACAGTGTCTGGCATTTGTTAAGGGCTCTGGAAATATAATTCACTGTGACAGATTTCTTTCACTGTGACAGAAATGTATGGATTAGAGTTGTTCAAGTGTTGCACAACTTCTGGAGAAAGGATCCAGAAGGAAGTCCCCTGGAGCAGGTGCAGACATGGTTAGTTCTTAGGAACAATCTTCTGGATCTGAGCCTTCACAGCTGGACCCTGCCCAGGGTGTGGTTCTTATGTTGGTGCGCTTCACTTTGAGTGAGACTTGGGCCTTAAATGGACTTTGCCATCTCCAGTTCTTAATATCAGAGCCTCCAAGACTGGATAGAACTTTTCCAGATTTGAAGTCCCCCCGGCTTGCTGAATTACCTCAGGGCAGGCAGCACAGAGCCTTTGCAAAGTTTTCCATACAAATGAGGCAAAACGACTACCCTGTTGCTACCAGCTGCCACCAAAACATTTCCATTATCTCCCTTGGATCTACAATTCACATCATGCCCTAATGTGGTGAAAATGTTTAGAATTTCTTGGGTACAAATTTCTCCCAAGATTTCCCTAGTAGCCAGTTGTTTTGCTAAATTACAGAAATATGTAAAATTTGTTGCTACTCTCAGTTACCCAATAGAGAAGACAGTGTTCACTGTTGGCTCATTCTCACCAAAACCACACTGATTTTCAGATCAGACATAAATTTTTCTTATGACTTTATCAAGGCTGAGAACTCAAAATTAAGATGTGATTGGTTATATAGATAAAAAGGACAGTTTAAATTCTTTCACATCTGAGTTGTGGTATGAAAGTTTTATTCTATCCTTCACATATGTCTGATATTGAAACTCAGTGTAAAGTACCCGATACCAGACTATACGTGTTTTCAAAATAAACATTTATTAGCATAAACCAGAGTTTTCATTTTGAATGGGAGTCACATTATGATCAGCATGCACTTTGTATCCTGTCCTTTTCTCCCCTGTAACCTGGACGGTGGTCATCTCTGCTGCAAACTTTGTTCTCCCAATGCCCAATTTTACAGTACTCATCTCTTCTTCTCATTTCCAAGGTAAACATCCTCTCCACAAAGCATTATTGAGTATAACTTTACTGAGTTTATTAAAGTTCAGTTTATTAACTTTCTTGGTAGGGTGCAAACAAATTAATTTTATTATTTCCAATAACTTACCCTAACTTTATTGAATCTTCTGGTTTTTCACCACTAAAAGAAATCTCTAGCACATCTTCTAAATTTTCCAATCACTTTCAGGTATCAATAAGTAGTCGTCTCCTCAGATAGTAAAAAAAAGAAAGAAAAGAAAAGAAAATGACAGGGAATTCCCTGGCAGTCCAGTGGTTAGGACTCCAGGCTTCCACTGCAGAGGGCACCTGTTCCATCCCTGGTCTGGGAACTAAGATCCCTCATGCCATGGCATGGCATGGCCAAAAATAAACATCAATCAATAAATAATTCTTTTATTTATTTTTAAAAAAAGAAAAGAAAATGATGGAACAAATCTGGTCCATTCTAGAACTTGACTTTCTCATCTGATGGTGTCTTCCTCACCCCTCTCTCAGCTTAGGGATGACTCCTATTTGGAAGTCTGCAGCAAGGAAATGAGATGTAATCAGTGTCATTTTTCTTTTTTTCTTCACTTTCTTCTCGATACATTAGCTGCTCTTTGGGACCCCTCAGGAAGTAAGGAGGAGCAGGGTAGGAAGAGTTAATGAAAAAAGACAAAGTCTTCTGTGAGGAGTGGGGCAGTTATATATCCTTGTCTTGTTCCTGATCTTAGAGAAAAAACTTTCAGCTTTTCACTGTTAAATATGATGTTAACTATGGGTTTTTCATATATATATATATATATATATATATGTCATATATATAATAAATAGATAGATAGACAGATATGACCTTTTTAATGTTAAGGTACATTCCATCTATATTTAATTTAAGAGTTTTTAACATGAAAGGATATCCAATTTTGTCATATGATTTTTCTGCATCTATTGAGATGATCAGACAACTTTTAATCTTCATTTTGTTTCTGAGCTGTATCACATTTCTTTTTAAAATTTATTTATTTTTGGCTATGTTGGGTCTTCATTGCTGCGTGCGGGCTTACTCTAGTTGCAGCTAGCAGGGGATACTCTTCATTGCAGTGCGCGGGCTTCTCATTGTGGTGGCTTCTCTTGTTGTGGAGCATGGGCTCTAGGCACGTGGGCTTCAGTCGTTGTGGCACAGGGGCTCAGTAGTTGTGGCTCACGGACTCTAGAGCTCAGGCTCAGTAATTATGACTCAGGGGCTTAGTTGTTCTATGGCATGTGGGATCTTCCCGGACCAGGCCTCAAACCCTTGCTGTATGCATTCGCAGGCGGATTCGTAAACACTGCACCACCACAGAAGTCCCTGTATCACATTTATTGATTTGTGTAATGTTGTGCTATCCTTGCACCCAGGGCTAAATTCCAGTTGATCATGGTATATGATCCTTTAATAATTTGTTGAATTCTGTTTGCTAGTATAAATTGTTGAGGATTTTTGCATCTATGTTTATCTGTGATATTGGTTGGTAATTTTCTTTTCTTGTAGTTTCCTTGTCTGTCTTTAGTCTCAGGGTAATGCTGGTCTTATAAAATGAATTTGAAAGTGTTACCTCCTCTTCAATCTTTTGGAAGAATTTGAGGAGGATTGGTATTAATTCTTCTTTAAATGTTTAGTAGAATTTTTCTATAAAGCCATCTGGTCCTCAACTTTTCTTTATGGGAAGTTTTGATTACTGATTCAATCTTTTCCATTGCTATTGGTTTCTTTAGGTTTTATATTTCTTCATTATTCAGTCTTTGTAGGTTGTATGTTTTAGGAATTTACTCATTTCTTCTGGGTTTTCTAATTTTTTGGCATATAATTGTTCATAGTAGTTTCTTATGATCCTTAGTATCTCTGTGTTATCAATTGTAATGTCTCCTCTTTCATCTGTGTTTTTTTTTTTTTTTTTTTGCGGTACGCGGGCCTCTCACTGCTGTGGCCTCTCCCGCCGCGGAGCACAGGCTCGGGACGCACAGGCTCAGCGGCCATGGCTCACGGGCCCAGCCGCTCCGCGGCACGTGGGATCCTCCCAGACCGGGGCACGAACCCGCGTCCCCTGCATCGGCAGGCGGACCCCCAACCACCGCGCCACCAGGGAAGCCCTCATCTGTGTTTTTATTTATTTGAGTCTTCTCTCTTTTTCCTTAGTCTAGCAAAAGTTTTGTCAGTTTTGTTTATCTATTTTACAAAACTAGCTCTTAGTTTCATTAATCTTTTTTTAAATCACCTTTCTAATCTCTATTTCATTGATTTCTGCTCTGATCTTTGTTATTTCTTACCTTCTACTAACTTTGGGCTTAGTTTGTTCTTTTTCTAGTTCTTTGAGGCCTAATATATGTTCTATCTTGGAGAATATTCTACATGCTATTGAGAAGAATGTGCTTTCTTCTGATGTTAAATGAAATGTTCTGCATATATCTATTAGGTTTGGTCTATTTGGTCTAATGTGTAGTTTACATCTGATATTTCCATATTGATTTTCTGTCTTGATGATTATCCATTGTTGAAAGTGAGGTATTGAAGTCCCCTATTATTATTATTTTTGGCTATGCTGTACAGCATGCAGGATCTTAGTTCCTCAACCAGGGATCAAACCCGTGCCCCCTGCAATGGAAGAGTGGAGTCCTAACCACTGGACTGTTGGGGAATTCCCCCCTACTACTATTGTTTTGCTGTCTAATTCTCCTTTCATATATGTAGATATTTATATCATAAATTTAGGTCCTACAATGTTGGCTACATAGATATTTACAATTGTTATATACTTTAAATTTTTTTTTTTTTTTTTTTTTACTGAAGTATAGTGATGAGGCAGCATAGTGCAGTGATGTCTAGTAACCCCTGGGAAACAGCCCAATCTGTGGCTGGTTCATCAGACAGCTCCTCTTGCTGTCTTCTCGTGGGCCCCATACTGACCATTTATCTTTATGCTACCAGAATATGGGCTTTTTTTTAAAACATGGGAATGTCTGTCTTTCATAGGGACTAGGTTTAGGATCAGGGATGTCCAGGGAACCAACTTTGGGGCACAGAAAAACTAATAAAGACTAATTACTATTAGGAAATGAGCTGGCCTTCTGTGCTTGGTGCTTATCTGAGGAGTCACTCTATAAGCTACTTGCTTTGCTGTCATTTTTGATTTCCCATTTAAAAAAGGAACATGAAAGTAGATTAAGCAAGATTAAATTAGTTAAATAGTTATTCAATAAAAGGCAGAAATGAAAACTGATCATTCTAGCAAAAAAGGTATAAATCCTCTTCAACAGAACTACCCCAAAGGGTCAAAGTAACTTGTTCAAGGCCACATGGTTATTAAGTGACTGAGTTGGAATTTTAACTAGGTCCACTTGCCTCCAAAGCACATGCTCTTAGCCTTTGCACTGTAATGCCTCTTTCTAAGGATGATTCCAGGAAAGTCCAGAAAAGCAGGTTGAAGTGCCCTGGCCAGAGCACACACCAAGGACATAAGAACAGCTAGGGCCAGTTTTCTGCCAGCAGGAAGTGGACAGCCAGGAAGGATACACACAGGACAGCCAGGTTTACAGGATTTCCTCCCTGCATACTCTACTCTTTTGGCTGCCATCACCCGTTCTCCTCTCTCTTGGATTTCTTGCCTCTGGTACCTGAAGAGTGAGAGGCCATTAAGCCTTTATCACATCCTGGGAGAGGCCACAGCCCAGGTGTCCTGCCTGTCCTTCAGCATGAACAAGGACCCTCAGCCCAACAGAGGTGATGCTGGTATTTTAATAAGGATTTAGGATCTTTTTCCTGACCATGTTTAGAATATTTTTGCAATTTTGAGACTTGGTGGCAACAAAATAATTAATAATAATCACCCAACCATAAATAATGGAATCTATTAACAGGCCATATGAATAAACATCTGCAGTTATAGATCATGTCCTCTGGGACAATCTATTTTGTCTTCAGATTTTTCTCATGATGAGTTGAAAATAAATGTTTTCCAGAAGTGTCCATATGTAAGTCTTGCTATCTCCTCAGGAATACCACAAAGAAATTTTCTTCTAAATACCTGAAGACTGTGCTCATGCTCCCTCAATCCCAAGTCCTGGATCTATTCCTTATTTTGAGCTCCTTCTCCATCCTGGTCACTATGGGAGAGGGAGGCAGATAAACAAATGAGAGCAACAGAAGGGAATCAGTGGTGCTATTTACAGGGGTTTACAGATGTACACAGGAAAGGACAGCCACACCGACCAGAAGCGTGATTTCAGATCAATTATTATAGAAAGGCAGCCTGTGAGCCCCAGTCATTCTGACAACCATCTCAGGATGTCAGTCTTTACCTTCTCCCACCCAGGAAGCATACGTCAGTGACTCTTACCTGTGAGTTCAGCCCCACCCAGTTCTAAAGCCAATCCTGCATGAGATAGGTGCACATTAAAAACCTTGTCCCGCCAAGAGTAACTGAAATGGGTCTTCCTGGAAAATATCTATCCCATTATTATGGTGGTAGACACCTGATTGACTTAGTATCCTATTAGCTCTTCAGATCATCCTTTGATTATGCACACCCCAGATAGACAGAGTAATTATTTCATGCCATTTTTTTCTCTTAGGGACTCTAAAGTCTCTATCCCCCAGCCCATACAAGACAATGTGGACATGATGGACAAGAGATATGTTTCTTTCTCTTTAAATTAATTAATTAATTAATTATATTTTTGGCTTCATTGGGTCTTCGTTATTGTGTGTGGACTTTCTCTAGTTGTGGCAAGCAGGGGCTACTCTTTGTTGTGGTGCACTGGCTTCTCCTTGTGGTGGCTTCTCTTGTTACGGAGCACGGGCTCTAGGCATGTGTGCTTCAATAGGTGTGGTGCGTGGACTCAGTAGTTGTGGCTCATGGGCTCTAGAGTGCAGGCTCAGTAGTTGTGGCACATGGGCTTAGTTGCTCCACGGCATGTGGGATCTTCCCAGACCAGGGATCGAACCCATGTCCCCTGCATTGGCAGGAGGATTCTTAACCACTGAGCCACCAGGGAAGTCCCGAGACGATGTTTCTTATGGTTCTAACTGCTCAGTGATGTTCTTTGCCTGATAATATAATCATTTATTCATTCACAGAGTCAACAATCATTTATTCCATGTCAAACACTGGGAATGCAAGGGGAACAACTCAGATGGTTTCCTATTCTCACAGAGACCACTAATAATTGACGTATTCAGTTATTTGTCAGAGGGATTTCACCTTGATGCTAAACCAGCAGAGCATGTAGCTCATCCTTCATTACAGTATCCCAGAGAGGGTCTTCTATGTTCTTACGTGTGTTATATACTGATGTTCTTCAGACAATTATCTACTTCCACTGCTTTGGGCTTACCACTCCCTGCATCCCACCCCATCTTCTTCACCTGGATAAGCCTCCTACTGATAACCCCTTCTCAATTCCCTAAACTTCTCAGCTTCTGAAACTTCTACCTTCATTCTCTTTCAGTTCCCTGACTTGGGACTTGTCATTGCCCAGAACTGCTTCTCCTCTAAAACCCTAACCACTCCTCTCGAAATCTCTGAACAACTTTCCATCACTTGAACTTTCTATCACTTTCCTTTTCCCCAGCCCTTCCTCAGTAAGATCCTCTTTCCTACCACTTATTTCTGTTTTCACTTTTTATCAACCCATTTCCTGATCTCTAAGTCTTGCCAGCCACTTGAGTTGCTTTCTCATCTCAAACTCCCTGACTCTGTCAGGCTCCCAACACACTTTTCTTACAAGGCTCCAACTTTGAATCGGTCAGGCTGATGATCTCACACTGACCTCTTGATTGTAGCTTGACAGGGCACATTGGTGCCGCTTAGCAAATGCAGGTTTTCAATCCAGTGCTTGTCTTTATCCAGGGTCTCCTTCCCTCTCAGTGATTATTTCAGACCCTTACCATTTTTCAGAAGCTTCCTCTCCAATCCAGACTCCCTGACTCCTGTTAAGCAACTTATCCTCCATTTCACCCCCAAAACACTATGAGGTGTAGTGCCCTATTTTCTACCTACCGTAGCTGACATTTATTTTTATTTTCACCTTCTGTCACATTTTTTCCTTCCAGAAATCTGGGAATCATCTTAAATGACTACTTACTCCTTATGGTCACATCCAAAGAGCAAAGTCTTCTTATAGATTCTACAATTAACTCTCTCTCATATCCATCCCCTCCCCTGGACACCCTTTGGCACCCTGACAGTTTAGACTCTCTTTTGCTCTCTCTGGACTGGTGCAGTGGTCTCTTCATGAATCTCCCTGACTCCAGACTTCCCCCATTCTAATTCCTCCTTCAGGCTGCAGTCAGAATGCATGCTCTAAAATGCATACCATCCTTCAATGGTTTTTTTGTTCCCTTAGCATAATGCTCTTTCTGATTGAAAAAGCTTCCTTTTCCTTTCTTCATGTTCTTGACTCTGTTAATAAAATACTATAGTTGGGAGAAAGCTTTTGTCTTTATTTTTTTCTCTCCTTTTCTTTCACTTAATCTTCTACATTATATGTGGAGAAATATATCTCAATCTTGAAGCCTGAGCTCTCTGGTGGATTTGTCTGCCCACAGGCCACATGAAGTCTTTTCTCCTCCACGGGTAAACTCAGTAGGGCAGGTCTGACTTCTGAAGGCTGAAGGTAAAAACATAGGATCTTGGATCCCAGTTGCAAACTAATCTAGATTCCTCAAAGTAAAGCTGATGTTTTGAGCCTTTTCTGAATTCTGTGTCTCTTACTGCAACATTTCAGAATCTGCAGAGGGTGGAATGTGAGTAATTAGCATTTACAAAACATTTATAATGGACTCTCCATCATCTGGATCCTACTGATACCTTCATATCACCTAGTGTCTTCACATTTCAACACCAATATCTCCTGACACCTGACCACCAAGCAGGCTGTGACCAGCCATATCAAACTACCTGTCATTGCTTAAATAAGTAATACTGTTTCATTTGTCTGCATATGCACAGCAAAGTCTTTTCCCATTCTGATTCTCCATGCTACTCATCCTTTAATTCCTGTTCAAGTGTCATCATCTCTCTAAAGTCTATTATTTGCACCAAGTCAAGGTGACCATTTCCTCCACTGTGTTCCCAAAGTTTCTTATACTTTCGTCTCTTACAGCTGTTTTTACGTGTTATTACAATTACTAGACCATATCATTTTGCAGCACCAAACTCTCCCTTATTCATCAATGTACCCCCTTGACCCATCGCATTCACCTAACACACATGGCAGCTAAAGAATTTCTACTGAATATAATAATATGGAAGTTATAGGAAGAAAAACAGGATTAAAAATAAATACCTATAATGAACCAATCTTTGTATAGAGTGATCCAAATATTACAAAGAAGCTAAGATGTTTCATTAGAGAGACAAAATTACCCTGTTTGAAATAGTAGGGAGTGATGTTAGCATATGTAGTTGAGTTCTTGAGTAGTCTAGAGTTGAATAGCTCTTGAAGCAAAGCTACACTTAAGGGCTTCCCTGGTGGTGCAGTGGTTGAGAGTTTGCCTGCCGATGCAGGGGACACGGGTTCATGACCCGGTCCGGGAAGATCCCACATGCTGTGGAGCGGCTAGGCCCGTGAGCCATGGCCACTGAGCCTGCGCATCCGGAGCCTGTGCTCCGCAACGAGAGAGGCCACAACAATGAGAGGCCCACGTACCGCAAAAACAAAAACAAAAACAAAAAAGCTATACTTAATAGCAAGGCAGGGGGACCTGGGAATACTGAGGGTCTTGCTACTCAATCCCTGCCCACCATATCTTAGACTTAAGAACAACTTGATTTCATTACCATAAGGACCTGTTTCCCTTCAACTTCCAAAGATGGGCATAAATGAGGACAAGCATAGAAGAAAAGCAGACCCAAGTCCTAGGTCCTCTGCTTAACACTGGAAAAGCTGGTTTGAAGGAAATAAATCCAGCCCTATTTGCAGAGACTGACACCTTGACTCTGGATTACCATCTTGACTCTGGATCATGGTGCCCACAAGGGCAACTCTGGAGTTGTTCTGTGATCTCTGGCTTCTATATTTTCTGGTCGCTTCCACCTGGAAGGAGAGAATTGAAAATGGCCTATTGCCCCCCACACACCATACCTGGGGGACAAGCATTGCTTGATATTCTAATGTGAAGTGACCCCATTCTTGGTACTTGCCTTTCCTTATGGGAGTTGTTTCCCGTGTTTACATAGTGAAGGGACTGAAGCAGAGACTGATGGAGCTGGGATTACAGCTGAACCAAATCATAACAGCTTGGGAATATTTTGTTTGTTTTCTTTGGTTTTCAGCATCTTTCTGCCAGTTCCGGCCACCTCCCTTTCTCTGGGGACATGCTGAATTCAGCAAGTCCAGCTCTATCAGTTCTGCCCCCTGAGCCCATTGGTTTCTGGTCATATGATAAAGCCTTTGGTGCAGGCAGGACCTTCCTCCTTCCCTCCTCCCAGCACACTTGCAACCAAAGCTGAATATTGCTGTTCTGGGGCTTCCTGCCAGCCTTACGATTCAGCTCACCATCTCCAGCTACCTGGGTCATGGCTTTGCTATTCTTCTTGATCCTTGGTGAGTATTTCTGCTCCTTTTGGTCTAGGCTTCAGAATACTCTGGAACTTTGATTGGGGGAATCCTCTCCTTGCCCATCTGGTGCAGATCTATGTATCATTCAAGGAAAGGCTCTTCCTTGCTCTCCTCCTTTCTCTATACCTGGCAATTATTCTAAATCCCCAAAGCCACTTAATCTATACCCAATTTATAATCCACCTTGATTACCAGAAAATTTCCTATTTCCCTATATTTGCACTAACAAATTTGTACATAAATTTTCCTAAATGCACTATTTATAAAAAGACAAATAAATGGACCAAGGTTAGCAGCAGATAAAGCAAGAAAAGGAAGTAGAACTGCAGGACAAACAACTTTCATTTATCATATTGTGTTTCATTTATCAAATGTGTTTCATATAATGTTTCCCTAGTTTTTCCCAGTTTCTTATTGCTTAGATTAATTTAGAGTAAATGGGGATTTTGGAATCAAAGAGATCTGAGTTTCAATCCTTGCTCTTTGATTTCTTAGCTGTCTGAATTTTAAAGTTACTGTATCTCTCTGAAATCTCATTCTCATCTATGAAATAAAGATAATGGTATGTTCCTCAGACGTTTGTTAGGCACGTTTTCACAAGATAACAGTGCCTTCTAGGTCCCTTCCCTAATCAATCACATCCATTTTAATTATCTTGTTGATCCAGTACATCACTGAAGCCCACACTGGTTTCTCAGTTGGACACTTGTGTGCTCTATGCAGGGTGCTGGCCACATGCTTAAACATCTATATACCCCTTATATCACCTAACAGATAGTCCCACCCATTATGAAGGTGCTGTTGAATTTCTCAGACTTACCTTCAGTCACACCTCCTTCATGAAGCTTTCCTTATCTGTGACACCCATAGTCATCCACCCTGCTACAGAGTATTCAAGTCACTTTTGGGCTATGTCACTTTCACACCTACATATCAGGTTCATCACATTCAGTTTCCTTTGCATGTACACATGTTTTGTGTTCTTTATTAGACATGTAGGGTGTTATGTATAATATAATTTTGAGTTTTAGACAATTGCACACAAGGTCTCGTTGTGTCTGGGAGTGGCCATATCCTGAAAACTAAGGACATGGGGTTATTAAGAAATTATTTGGAAAGCAAGTATTTGGAAGAAAATATTCCAGGACAAGCCAATGAAATACATAGATTTACCTAAAAAGCTCTAGGCTGGAAGTCCAAAGATATTGACTCCTTCAGAAAGATCCTATAAGATGGGATGGCAGGCGGGGTTGGGAATGATGAGTTCTGCAGTTCAAAGGCCACTGACATGCAACAGGTTTCAGGACTCTCTCTACAGCATTAGGAGGGAGCCTAATGAATAGAAGAGTCTGATCATGTAGACATCCTGTAGGGAGAAACTCTGGTGGTTCAAAGATGTGCTGGTGCTTAAACCTGGAAGTTTGGAACTCAATGTAGAACTGCTTTCTGACCTATTAATCAGGGTTCAGCAAACTACAGCCTGCAAACTAAGAATGGATTTTACATTTTTAAATGGTGGAAAAAAATCAAAAGAAGAATAATATTTTGTGACACATGAAAATATGTCAATTTCATTGTCCATAAATAAAGGTTTATTGGAACACGGCCATGCTCATTCATTTATATATATATGGCTGCACTAATTCTACAATGACAGAGTCGAGTAGTTAAAACAGACTATATGGCCCACAAAGCCTAAAATATTTACAATCTGTCCCTTTACAGAAGAAGTTTGCTGACCCTGGTCTAAATGCTGTGTCAGTGAACACAGACATATCCTGCCATTTTTCCCTATGCTCTGTGCTGTTTCCTATGACATTTTTATCTTCCCCAACCAGTGTGTCTGCCCGGAGACCTCTAGCATGCTTTCCTTTTGAGCCCAGATGCTGCATCACCACACTTTTACTTTAGGTGGTAATCACCAATCAGTCTAATTGACTAGAATAGAAAACCAAATCCATCCATGCCTGGGGTAGAGCCAACATCAGATGTAAAGGGAACATGATGGGTCAGTTAGCTATGGTAGAACTGGTTTAGTGGTTCCTAGTCAGTGTCCATGTGTCCTTTGAGACTGGTCATTCCAGGAAGAAAAGGTCCCAACAAGGACTAACTTTGGAAGCTGTGTATTTACCACCCTAACTGTCCCACAAAGTTTGGCAAAGACTTTCTAGAGAGTTGCATTTTTGAACAAAGCCTTGGAAATTGACTACATGATCTCATTCACTTCTATCTTTTTTCCTCAGCCTTTTGTACTGGACTTGGCCTCTCAGGTAAGATTTTTGGGTTCCTAAGAGGGAGGACTTTAAGCTCTGGAGAGTGGAAATTCTGAAACTTCTCTGGGCCATGGAGAGAGCCTCTGGTTCAAAAAAGCCCAAGTAGATTTCCTTTCTGGTTTCCCAACCCACCCACTCAGTCTTATGTGGGTAGATTTCCACATAAGAAAAAAGTTGGGTGGTTTATCTTGCAAAGGGATTCCTTTCCACTTGGCTTCTGTGACCCAAGGCTCTCGGCCACATCTAAGTAGCAGATGGCTTTGTTTCAGGCTCAGAAGACACCTCACCCCCTGGGAAACAAACTTCCTTTTGCCCTGCTGAATTCTACCATTTCCAGTTCTCTCTGCTAGCTTTAATGGTACAATTGAACTAGAAATGCATCAGCTTCTGTGCAGCATATGGCTTCACCAGCAAAGTGCAGGTTGGATTTCAGCCACCACTGGCCATTTCTGTGAGGAGTCTTTGGGCGGAGCACAAACAGCTCAACTGAGGAGAGAAAGGGGCTGCACAGAGAGAATTAGTCTGTGGGAGAGGAAGGCTCTGATGGTCCAAAATCAAGGGGATTGGCTGTGGATTATGAGTTTCTTTGACATTCCCTTCAGCCTAGTCTTTCTCTTGATAGTAGAGGCTTTACCAGAGAGGGGCAGCTACAAACTCCTCTATGAATGTGGAGGATTTTATACCCTGATAGATGCAGTTTGATTCCTTAAAGGAGTGCTGCTTCTGGGTTTCAGTCCAATACTCAGATTACTCGGTCCTTCTTCTCTGACCTCCAGGGCTATCCCTTACTGCAAGTGCCGGGAGACACCTGCTCTCTTTATAGCCTTCTCACATCCTAAGATGTTTCTCCTCCACCCCTGGGTCCCTCTTTCAAGACCTCAGCTAATAAAGTAAGCTAACACACTGCCTAGGACACACTGCCCTGACGAGCCCCTCTGTTCTTCTCTCTAGCTTTCAAGTCTTTTCTCAGACCTTCTCTCCCCTCAAGCTGGATTTCTTTTATACTTATTCTGTGTTCCTCTCTCTCTCTCTCACACTGTCTCTCTGTCTATTTTTAAAAACATATTTCTTCTTTCTTAGGAGGTGTTCTAGTCCTCCACTTCATGAAAATGAACATTTATTTAAAACCAGAGTTTTATCATTCAAAATAAAATGAAATAACATATGCATGATTCTGATAGCTAATATTTGCTGGAGTACACAATAATGCCTATCCAAGCTCTAATCTTAGTTACAATGACCCAAAAATTATTCCTAGATGACTCTTCTTGAATTATATTTGTACTCAGATATACATGCCTTAAACTTTGGTGTGCAAAAATGGAGACTTTTCTTAGTTTTTATAGTTTTATTTTAATTTCTATCTCTAACCTCCATTCTTCATATTGCTTCCCTCAAGAAATTATGGAAGAAAAGGAGAAGAACAAAAACAAATGAACAAACCAAACATAAACTTCCCAGTGTGATTTAAAATCATGTCAGACTTTTTTCACTCAACAGCTTCTTCTGGGGTTGATGCCAAGTTCTAGGGAGTTTATGCAGAGTTGAGACAAGGTAGGCAGTGGAAAATCTTGTCCTGAGAAATTGTATTCCATTTTTTGCAGGGATCTGGGTCATTCCATGTGGCCCATGTTGTCACATGTTATACTGTTCATATTCTAACAGATCACAGACCACCAGTCTGAATGTGGCCCCTCCAGGTTCAACAGACCTCTCCATGGATGCATGGCAAATTTAGTTTTTTTTCTCACTCTATCACTCTGGGGCTGAGAGGACTTGGCGGGATTGCCTCAAGCCTATTAAATATAATCTCTTTGAGGGCAACAATGCTAACTATCTTGTCATCACTATTCTCTGAGTTCATAAAACAATACCTGGAATGTAGTATCCAGAAGTTTATTTCCTGGTGGGCTCTTCCCTGGGCTCCCTACACAACCATCTCTACTCCATGTCTAAGTCTTAGTAGAAAAGAAAGAATTTCTATTAGTCTTTTCTACCTCACAGTTGTAGTCAAGAAGCAGAAACACATCCTGGATTCCTCAGAAATTATCTGGAGGCTCTGTGAAGCATATCTCCTACTCCCAACCCCTTGAATCCTCTAGACTCAGTTTTGGGGCCCTGAGACTCTGAGGCTCTGATTCTTCCTTTGCCCAGTATTCTCTGTATTTCTTCTGAGCTGGGTTCTTGGACATGGGAAAATGTCATAGAAGTAGCAAGGATGAGTGGTGGTGGATCATTGATACTGGGAGAGAGAGTTAGGTTGTTCAGCGCAAATTATATCCAGACATCTTGCCTCAATCTAGCTGCCATGGGGGGAGACAGAGTCATGAGGAAGAAAGGACGAAAACAGATATCATCTCTACACTCCTGTTCTGACCTGGGTTTTCCACTATTTGACAGTGTGGCCATATGACCTTGAATTTCATGAGGATCATTTTCTTCATCAGTGAAATGGTGGGGTAGACTTGATGATCTCTATAGGTCCTTCTTATCCTGACCGCCAGCGATTCTAAAAACTCTGCTGGATGTTCAACCAACCTCTTTCTCTTAATCTTCAAACACCTAGATATGACCGCTGGTTTTCAAAAACTAGCAGTCATATCTAGGTGTCTTGAAATGGAGTTTCTTGGTAGGGTACAATTAAGAGTGTAGCAGGGCTAGAACTCAGAGATGGAGTTCTGAAGCTCCTCTTCCCTTTTGGCCCCTCCTTTCTCATCCCTCAATTTTCCATGCACTGGAAGTGGTGGAAGAATTCTAAGAAGACTGCATACATGCCTGAGTACTCTCTGGGCTCCTCCCAGATCTCCAGCCAATATCTCATTTCTTTGCAGAGTCTTCATCCAGAACGCGACTGGTGGGAGGTCGCCATCGCTGTGAAGGGCGGGTGGAAGTGGAACGGGACGGCCAGTGGGGCACCGTGTGTGATGACGGCTGGGACATGAAAGATGTGGAAGTGGTGTGCCGGGAGCTGGGCTGTGGAGCAGCCACAGGGACACCCAGTGGTACTTTATATAAGCCATTGGCAGAAAAAGACCAAAAAGTCCTCATCCAAGCGGTCAACTGCAGTGGGATGGAAAGTAAACTGATTCATTGTGATCAAGAGGAAGATGTTTTTGATTGCTCCCACAATGAGGATGCAGGGGCTATGTGTGAAAGTGAGTATGGCAGGGCTCAAGAACTATCTGCCAGCTGCCCACACCCCACATGACCACTCTTTGTCCTTATTCTCCACCATGAACTAATGGCTAATTGGCTCCTTGTCCTTCACATCTTACACTTCCTCAGTTGTGGACACTGGAGACAAACATTATCCTCAGGTAGAATTGCTACTCATCCTTGGTTGAGCTAATGATTTTCTCTTAGTTTCAATCTATATGAGAACCTGTTTCTCTTCTTCACACACACAAACATGTACAAATCCAACAACCACTAAACATTTGCATCTAGAGCTCAGGTGGAGTTATGGGGAAGAAATGAGCTCCCAAAGTATAATGCATGCTTTTTCAGTTCTCAAGGAGTCCACCATCTAGCTAGGTAGACAGGAGACACTCATAGGAAACCAACACACAACAACTGTGTGTATATCTATCTAGCTATATATATACACACACATACATATATATGTGAATATATATATATATATATAATTGTTGTTGTTGTTGTATTCCTTTGCTCCATTCATATATTTGCTTTTCTATGTATTAATAATTTCTCTCTCTGTGTCTATCTCCTCCTCCATTAGACTGTGATTTGGCTAAAGGACTAGTTCATGTCTTCTCTTTGTTACCCCACAGTTTGTTATCAGATAAACAATCACTAAATGCTTGCGCCCTGATACTGAGGTCTCATTCTTATTTCTTAGAAAAATTCAGTGTTAGGAGGCCCGTTTTCTGGGAAAGATGTGTTCTTACAAAGAGCAGACGCTTCATCTTTCTTTTCCCATAGTTCCAGAGACTGTGCGGCTGGTTGGTGGCCCTGGTCGCTGCAAAGGGCGAGTGGAGGTGAAGCACCGAGAGCAATGGGGCACCGTGTGCAAAGCAGGCTGGAATCTCTCAGCCGCGAAGGTGGTGTGCCGGCAGCTGGGGTGTGGGAGGGCCACACTGACCCAAAGATGCTGCAACAAGGATACACAGGGCCAAGGGCCCATCTGGCTGAGCGAGGTGTCATGCTCAGGACAAGAAGGAAACCTTCATGATTGCCCTTCTGGGCTCTGGGGGAACAATAACTGCACCCATGATGAGGACACATGGGTCGAATGCGAAGGTAATGCCTATAAGTCCAGCGACTAGGTTCATTCATGAATTTGATTAAATGGAATTCTATTCAACCAATGTTTACAGAGAACTACTCATGCATCACATAACCATGGCAAAGTTATTTAAGTGTGCTGCTCATCAATTGTCTTGTTTTTAAAATGGAGATAATGATACTTACCTTTGTATATGAAAATGCTTTAAATGATATTAAGCGATGTATTAATATGAACTATTATTATATTGAATTCTATATAATAGGAAAAGGACACACCATTCCATGTACTTGTTGAAGTCTCCAATTTTAAAAAACGACTAGAAAGTCATTCATAAATATTAGATTTTTATAAAATAAATGGGAAAGTGAAAAGATCTTAGTTAAGGAAACAGTCCTGGGCCACATGGATTGGAACCTAGAGCAAGGGCTATAATCACAGAAACTAATCATATAATCACAGAAACACAGGTAAAGAGTTTCAAAAGTGCTGATGGGATTTGAATGAGGATGTAGATGATGTTATTTTTTCTTCTTTCCATGCCTCTCTCCATCCCCTGACCCTGCAGATCCCTTTGAGTTGAGGCTGGTAGGAGGAGACACCCGCTGCTCTGGGAGACTGGAGGTGCTGCACAAGGGCGAATGGGGCTCTGTCTGTGATGATGGCTGGGGAGAAAAGGAGGAACAGGTGGTGTGCAAGCAACTGGGCTGTGGGGAGTCAATCTTTCTATCTGCCAAAGCCCGGAGAAACTTTGGCCTTGGAGCTGGCCACATCTGGCTAGATGATGTTCATTGCTCAGGGAAGGAGCAGTCCCTGGAGCAATGTCGGCACAGGTTCTGGGGGCATCACAACTGCAACCACAAGGAAGATGTGGCCGTGACCTGTTTAGGTAAGTCCTGTAGATGGAACCCAAGGGGACTGACATTGAGGGAGTTGAAGAAGAGTGTGGTGGGGGTGAACTCTGAGGATAAGGGTTATTCTACCAGTGCCATACAGCTGCCCATAATTGTCACCTACTTTGTGTGTTCTTCAAGGAATTTAATTGAGACATTCTAGTAGTGAATAGAATGATAATAATAATAATAAACCCCATACCATAGAGTTATTGAATATGAGAACAAAAAGCATTTTGAAAATTATTGAATTAACACTTTTATGTTAAACATGAAGAAAGTAAGAGTCAGTCAGTAAGTAACTTTCCAAAATCATAAAAATTGTTTTCAAATGATAGGGCAGAACTAAAATGACCAGTATTGATTCTTAACTCAGAATTAGTTGTCTTAGATGTCCTCAAACTCTAAGTTTAAACTATAGAAAATTGTCCCATCTCATTCTACCTATTGTCACTCCCCAGATATTAAGTTAACCTGTGGGAATGGGGCTGGGCTGGGGGGCTCTTTGGGAATGCCCATGAGTGTCTTTCTAGAGAAGCCAGGATACTAACCCTGAACTGTAGACCTCTATGGGGGAGTGAAGGAAGAGATCCTGTCCCCGATGTGAGTCCGGAAATGCAAGCATAGCCATTGGGTGACTGACTCAAGAGAGTCACAGTTCTGAAGCCCAGCTTTTTAATCAGGGTGGGAAACTGGCATGCAGGGCTGCCTGGTTAAATGCTCAGCTATGGAACTGGGTAAGAGCTGATAGTGGACCAAAGATATGAAGAGCAGCTAGTGCCCAGAAAAGGAGGGCTTTAGTGACAGAAGACTAGGGTTTGAGCCTTGCTGCTGCCATTCTGAGGCTAGTTAATCTTAGATAGTCACTTAACTACTCAAGACCTCAGTATTTTCACTGTTAAAAAGGGAGACACTTGTCCCATTCCTCTTGAAGAGTTTTGTGATTGTGTGAGGGTGAGAAGTGTTAATATATGTGAATACTGTTTGTGACTCATAGGGGAGCTGGTTGAATTAAGTGCCTGGGACACTGTACCAGATTCTGACATGGTCCACATCAGTGTGAGATATGTGTGTGATTAGGTCTGGGAGGGTCTCTGTTTCCTATTCTGGAACCCAGTCTTCTTTCTTGGCCTCTTTGGGTCTGAATGAAATAATCCCCTCTTGGCATGTCCCCATCCTTACTGTACATTCTTCTTCTCTTTACAGAACCGTAGCCTGGCCTTCTTGATGCTTGACCTGATCCCTGCAGGATCCCTGTGTCTTTTGCTTTCTTCTGGGCCAGAATGGCCTGGCATGAGCCCTGAGACTGCAGGCTTAGCTACCACTCCCTCAGCCCCTCAGCAGGAATCTGAACACTCTGCTTATACTTTGCTCTCAGAGCCAAGCACCCCTATCATTGCCTGGAGATATGAGTTGTTGAATTCTCTCTTGCTGGGGAAGATGAGCTCCCAGTCGCCCTCTCCTCACTGCTGACCCTTTGGCATTGGTTCTGGCCTCTCCTGCTTCTTCTCAACCAGCCTGGCATCCCCAGGCCTGTTACTTTGACCACTACAGGCCCTTTTCAAGACAAGATCTATGTCTGTAAAGAACATGAATGGAATGAGACAACAAAAGAACATTTGAAGGGGAATATGGGTTAACAATTACATGAAAGTTGAGGGAAAGCTTAGAGTCTTTTTGAACGCTTTTTCTTAACCTTCAGGGGATCACAACAATTAACATCTGAATATCCTCCTATTCTTTGATGAGAGTAGACCATTCTTTCAAGAGCAGTGCAGTATCCTGTAATCCTAGACCTTTTCACTACACTTGGAAAAAAAGATCACACTCCCTGAATGCCCATAATAAAATATCTTTGTTGACCATCCATATACATCTTGCCAACATGGTGTACATTGAACAAGAAGAATCTCATAAATTCACTATAATTTTTCCAAGGAAAAATGTATTGGCTATGGAGCTGCCACTAGGAGAAGGGAAAGGAAGAGATGCAGAAAGAGTTTAGGGAGGTCCAGAGTCAGGCCTCATGCCAACCAGATGATATAATTTTAATTCTGTCAACTCGGACTTTAGGATCTGCAAGTCTGAGGCAAGATAGAATGCTACTAAGGAGAGAATCATGACTTAATTCTAAAAACTGACAACTTTAGATTCTGAGGCCAAGTCGAGTACCTGTAATATGCCTACCTTTATGCTTTCTAATAAAGTAGTTCTCACAGTCTCAACAGTTGCCTCTCTCTGTGATATACTCTTTCTACCCAAGAGGAAGCAGGTGTCTCAGCTTTACAGGGATGACCTTTTAGGCAGGATTAGGTAGAAGATGCAATCTGCCAGCAGATGCAATCTTATGTGTAATATAGCTTTCTCCTCTGGATGGAGAACTTTCTCCCTGTCTATTTCCTATAATGGGAAAATATGTAAAGAAACCTAGCTTCATAGAAGAGAAGAAAATGCCTTAACAGACATTTTGAGATCTATCCTGTCTACTCAAAGAGATTTTGCCTTTAACTGATCAGTTATCTCAGGTCCTCCTGGTTTTCCCTACAGACTAGTATCATGTTCCCTAAACCACACAGTATTACATCTAGAATCTAGAGACCTGCTGAACTGCCTTGATTGAGTCATTGGAAAGCTCTTTTATCCTAAGTAGAGTAGAACAGGGTTGGCATTTCACAAAAGGAAATTTGATTTCCCCTTAATTTCTACACTAAAATTTCTTTTGTAAAATTCCTACTTAACAAGACCCCTGAGAACAAATTAGATAAAAATAATACCTCTTAGAGGAGGCCGGGTGATCCAACGCAGAAAGCAAGACATGACAGTAGCCTAACAGGTAGCATTGGACATCTAATACGAATGTGTCACTTAAATAGAGGAAACTGAGAAGCTGAAAGTCAAAGTTGACACTAGCCTATTAGCACTGTCCAGGAGAAAGTTGTTCCCTGACCCAAGAATATGGCTGTTTATCTTGATTTCCAAAGTGGACATGGATGAAATAGTATATCAGAGCCTGAAGAAGTTAGCATAGTGACAGTGACTGACAGTGCTCACAAATATTCATGTTTGTTTCTTCTTCCTGGACATGCCACTAGTCTATCCCAAGTTTGTCTTATAGAAGATACCCCAATCAGACTCCTGCCCCAACCCTAGCAAAGAAGTGCAGTAAACTGGAGCTCTTCATTCAATGAGAATTTTACCCATTGGGTATTTTAGGAGTTGCCAGTTGGCATACACCTTATCCTCCAAGTACCTGTCCTGTAAGTAGCCTCTCCTGACCCTTGCCCAGTTCCAGATCCCTAGCTATTCACAAAGTGCTCAGCATGCACTTGCTCACTACACCTTCTTACAAGAGTCCTGGGCAGCAATGGGCCTCCAGGTCTGTGGAGCTAGAGCCTAACACTAAGCACCCACATAATCTCCAGTGGGGAGGGGACCCACCACTGGGAGTTTACCCTGAGGCTGCAGCTGCAAATTGGCCACAATCAATCTCCATTTGGACTTGCTGCCTGATGGTCCCAGGCTTCTCAAGTAACTAGGGCTCCCAGGTGTCCCTTTGATCTAGGTGGGACCATATGTCTCATTCTCACAGTGGAAATAATTTATGACACTTTCATATCAAGGCAGTTAACAATAGTGTGCCTTCTCAATGCTCTTTCTCTCCTTACCTGCTGGCTTGTTGGAGAAGACCCCAAAGACCTAGGGGAGGGCAGACCCAGAAGATGGAAGGAGCCTGGATCTCTGAATGACAGTGTGGATCTCTGAATGACTCACACTCTGCTGACTGTGTCATGAATAAGAAATAAAGCTTATTTGTGTTAAGTCACTGAGGTGTTGAGGAGGTTTTTACAGCAATTAGTTTAGCCGGACTAAAACAGATATAAATAGTATTTTAAAAAATCAATTGCATTCCTTCAAAGCTCACCAAAAAAATTTCTGATGATCATTTGGCTTCCTCTAAAGCTCCTAGATATCTAATATTCCATGCTAATCAGGAAATGTGAGACTTGGCTCACTCACTGTATTTTTACTATAAATTATATTTTATTTTGGATATTTATTTTTGATGGTCTTCTGACCCACACCCCCCACACACATATGTTTTTTTCTAAAAACTATGCAAGATGCTCCTGGAGAATTCCTTGCCAACATTATTTGTTGTGTATCTTAAGACTTTATTATTTTTTTTAAGAACAATTTTAGGTTCACAACAAAACACAGTGGAAGGTACAAAGATTTCCCATACACCTCCTGCTCTCACATATGCATAACTTGCCCCATTCTCAACATTCCCAATAGAGTAGTATATTTGAACCTACACTGAAATATCATTATCTCTCAGATTCCATAGTTTACATTAGGATTCACTCTTGGTGTTGTTCTATGGGTCTGGATAAATTTATAAATGTGTATTCACCATTAGAGTATCATACAGAATAGTTTTCCTACCTAAAATCCTATGTGCTCTGCCTATTCATCCCTCATGCCCCTCTAACCCCTAGCAACCACTGATCCTTTTATTGTCTCCATAGTTTTACCTTTTCCAGAAAGTCATATTATTGGAATTGTACAGTATATAACCTTCTCAGATTGGTTTCTTTCACTTAGTAATATGTATTTAAGTTTCCTCCGTGTCTTTTCATGACTTGATAGCTCATTTCTTTTATTTATTTATTTAAAAAGTTTTTTTTGTATTATTTTACAATCTACTTTAAAAATTTTTTTTTCAATTATTTATTTATTTATTTATTTTTATTTTTGGCTGCGTTGGGTCTTCGTTGCTGCACGTGGGCTTTCTCTATTTGCAGTGTGTGGGCTTCTCATTGCGGTGGCTCTAGGCACACAGGCTCAGTAGTTGTGGCTCGCAGGCTCAGTAGTTGTGGTGCATGGACTTACTTGCTCCGCAGCATGTGGGATTTTCCTGGACCAGGGCTCGAACCTGTGTTCCCTGCATTGGCAGGCGGATCCTTAACCACTGTGCCACCAGGGAAGCCCTCATTTCTTTTTAGCACTAACATTCCATTGTCTGGATGTACCACTTTTTTTTTGTATCCATTTATCTAGTGAACGACATCTTGGTGCTTCCAAGTTTTGACAATCATAAATAAAGCTGCTATAAACATCTGTGTGCAGATTTTTGTGTGGACATAAGTTTTAAACTCTTTTGGGTAAATACTAAGGTGTATTTTTCAACAATATGAGCATGCCATTCTGGCTACAGTTGATTGATACCAAGAGTGGGCTTATGTGCAAGCTAGATCAATCAACCCTTCCCAGGAGACAGGAACTCTGATTGAAATCAGGTTAGTTTCTCCAAGTAGCTAGACTTGTAACAAATTAACCCAGGAGCTGTGGGTGGTCATTTTCCACATAGATCAGAGAATGAGAGGAAGCCCTTCCACAGAGATACAAGAAATGAACGAACGAGATGCACAGAGAGGGACATAGATGAGAGACATAGAACCCGAACAACATTTGCAATTTCTGGTTCTCATCTTTTCCTGGAATTCAACTGCATTCCTGGTCTTGGGTTCTGTGACAAACTGTTGTAGGTTTATAATATATGTATATTATATATCATGATATGTAATATATATTGTAGTATACATATTAATATATATTAAATTTTTATTGAATTATCTCATTTTTTTCTTTTTTTGGGGGGGCTGCATCAGGTCTTAGCTGTGGCATGCAGGATCTTTCATTTCGGTGCGTGGGCTTCTCTCTAGTTGTGGCACACAGGCTCCAGAGCACATGGGCACTGTAGTTTGTGGCGTGTGGGCTCTCTAATTGAGGCGTGTGGGCTCAGTAGTTGCAGCACATGGGCTTATCGCCCCGCAGCATGTGGGATCTTAGTTCCCCAACCAGGGATCGAACACTCATCCTCTGCATTGGAAGGCTGATTCTTTACCACTGGACCATGAGGGAAGTCCCTATCTCATTGGTTTTTGTATTTCTAACCAAAATAACCCTAACCAATTTTCCTGTTTTAACTTAATAATGTGGTAATTTACCTGTCCTGTGTAAGTTTAGTTAGATAAGCCCATTTATCAGTAATGAATCAATTCTCACTGCATTTATAAAATCAAGTTTATGGATCTGAAAAGATGAGGACTAAGGTCTATAACAGAGGTACCACTACAACGTATTACCCTTGAGTGATTCTGATCGGTTGGATGACCAATCAACTTGTTTACACAGGTGACATTTATAGCTCATGCCCTCCTTATTAAAACACAGATGAATTGAGGTACTGCCATCAAGATGGCGACATAGGTCATTCCAGACTTCAGTCCTCATAAGAAAAACAACTAGCAACTATCCATAGATAAGAACGTCATTGTGAAAATTCCAGAACCTGGAGGTGAGGCTGAAAAAGAACCCCTGGACCACAGAGACTGAGAAGGACTACATTAGAAGGGTAAAGGAGCAGTTTCACTTTGCATCATCCCTCCCCTAGGCTGCCACTGTGCCACACTGAGAGGGTCTCCCTGAGCCTGTGGTTTCTCCAGTAGGAAAAGAGAGCCCAAGGTGGATATCCAGCTCCCCAGCATTGCGAGATGCTTCGCAGGAGTCCCACTCAGATCTTGCCTCATGGGATTCACTTAGGTCCTCAGTATTTCTTCATCAGGACCACCCAGTAATCTATTCTGAGGGGAAGGTCACCTAGACCTAAAGCAATCAGTAAGATGGGCCCACAATTTTATTTAAATTCATGAAGATGCTCTGAAAGTTGTAAGAATGTCCTCATCTCATGATGTCCTCCTAATGCAGGACTTAGATCCAAAACGCTCCTTGGAGGTGCGTGGGAAACTAGATAATGTCACTTTTATTCTTCCCCTAACCCATGCTTTCCCCTCCTTGGGTTTCTTCTTCTTTTTTTTTTTTAATATTTATTTATTTATTTACCTTTTTTTTGTTGTTGTGCTGGGCCTTAGTTGTGGCAGACGGGCTCCTCAGTTGCGACTCCAAGGCTCCTTAGTTGAGGCTTGCTGGCTCCTTAGTTGCAGCATGCAAGTGGGATCTAGTTCCCTGACCAGGGATCGAACCCAGGCCCCCTGCATTGGGAGGGCAAAACCTTATCCACTGTGCCACCAGGGAAGTCCCCCCTTGTTGGGTTTCTTTTCTTTTACTCTGAGGTGAAGGCATCCTCTCATGGGGCTTAACACATGATAATGGGATAGGTGTGCCTAATGGCCCATGTGTTCTCTACAGACTGGCTGTGGGCAGAGTTAGAAAGCACCTTCTTGTTGAGGGTCATGGTCTAGGGCAGCTCTGTCCAATAGATATATAATATGAGCCACATATATAATTTAAAATTTCCTAGTAGCCACACTAGAAAAAAGTAAAAAAAAAAGAACAGGTGGAATTAATTTTAATAATACGTTTTATTTAACTCAATATACCCAAAATGTTATCATTTAACAGGTAATCAATATAAAAAATTAACAAGGTACTTTACAATCTCCTTTTTTCTTACTAAGTTTTCAAAATCCCGTATGTAATTTACACTTACGGTGCATTTCAATTTGAACTAGCTACATTTCAAGTGCTCAGAAAATATTCGTCGTTAGTGGCTATTATGTGTGACAGCACATGTAGGTGTAAGATAAAGTCATTGGGGTTATATCAGCCTTAGTTCTTATCACAGGTAAAACTCTGAAAATTACTTAACATCGCTGAGTTGTAGATTCCTCATGAGTAAAATGAGTAACTTTTCTACCTCAAAATGTTCAAACTCATCATATCTAAAACTTATAATATTTTCTCTTTATTTCCTGAACTTTCTGTTACTGCCCTATTACTATCTTAGTTGGTGGCCTTGTCATTCCACCTTAGGCCAAAAGACAACAACAACAACAACAACAAGTCTCTCTCCCTGCATGTCCAGCCTGTCGCCAAGTTCTCTCAAACATTTCCTTAACTAAGTCCACTTCTCTCCATTCCTACTCCTGCTTCAGAGCTTCATAATGTCCAGGTTATCCTCTCCCTAGTTCATTTTCTGTATGATTAGTAGTGTCTGTCCCCTGACCATGACCTAGAGCAGAGGTCACAAAGCTGTGGGGCTCTACAAAAATGCTTGTTTTCAAAAAATTTTTAAAATTAGTCTTAAACATTTAAAAATTAGTAGATTTTACATAAAATTCCCAAACTCTGATTTCCTTGGACAGTCAGAAGATCTAGCAACATGTTATTTTAACCTCCTGGCAATGACCAACTGAAACAGAGTAGCAACTGCTCCCTTGGATGAGGAACTCTTTCTCCAGCTCATCATAGCCCCACCTGGCCCAACTCACCACCTGGAAAGTACATTCAAAATTCCTAGGATTGCATTTAAAGCCTTTCATGATTTATCCTCTGTGTCTCTTCAGCCTCATTTCATGTTAGTACTTCTTCATATTTTGTTCCAATAAAATCAAACTACAGGGCTTCCCTGGTGGCACAGTGGTTGAGGACCCGCCTGCCAATGCAGGGGACAAGGTTTTGAGCCCTGGTCCGGTTAGATCCCACATGCCGCAGAACAACTAAGCCTGTGCATCACAACTGCTGAGACTGCGCTCTAAAGCCCGCGTGCCACCACTACTGAAGCCTGTGCTCCTAGAGCCCGTGCTCTGCAACAGGAGAAGCCACCGCGATGAGAAGCCTGCGCACCGCAACAAAGAGTACCCGTTGCTCACCGCAACTAGAGAAAGCCCGTGCATAGCAATGAAGACCCAACGCAGCCAAAAATAAATTAAATAAATAAATAAAAATCAAACTACAAATATCTCAGCAAAAATGCCTCACTACTCATGACTTGATGATTTTGTGTGTTTAGAATGTTCTTCCCTACCTAGAAGCTAGCTGAACTACTACTCATTCTTGGAAATTCAGCTTACACATCACATCCTCTAGAAAGGTTTGCTTAATTCCCTTACCCCACCCCTTTCCTGATATAAGTTCAATTAGACTCTCCACTCTGTTACCTCTATACCCATGACTATTCCAGTCATCATGTTAATCACTTCATTGTGTTTTGTTTGCTTATATATCTCTCTTCTCTACTATACTGTGGGTTCCTGGCACTTAAACATGTCTTTAAAAAAAAAATCACTGTAAACCCAGCATGCAGTACAGTGCATGGCACATATTACCGTTTTTAGAGACCAATAAGTAATACCCCTTTCTTACTCACCCAATTTTGGAACAAACTGAGAGTAGCAAGAGTCATGCAGAGGGAATCAAACTTCAGCTTTCTCACCAATAAAAAGTACTTTGGAGGAAGTGACTTCAGTTGTGTGACCTCAGTGGGTTCTCTGATAACTCACTGCTGTACTAGGCAGATTTACCACGCCAGCCACACGCAGTTTAGACACTTATCGGCCTCTGCAACAGGGACAGACTCCTTTTGTATGGACAGTGGCAGATTAGAGCATGGAGAAGTCTGGTAGCACAAAGAGAAAACCCAGGTGGCACTAGGGCAAGCTCGCTCAATTGCTTCTCCTAAATTTATCAATCAAATAAATCACATCTCCTTGATAATATTCTTCCTGAAGTATGGACAGAAAATCTCTTCCTTTTATGAAAACAGAGGAATAGAGGGTGTGTACTCCTAACAGTCCAGAGCAGAGATCCAATAAGTAAATGAGTAATATTAATTTGAAGATGAAATCAAATTGACAATGCATATTAGTAGTACCCAGCCACAAATCTGTTGTGTGACTGTGTTAGCGTTTGCTATGGTAATAAACCATATTGATATCTCATGACTTACAATGTAAACTTTTATTTCTTGCCCAGGCTAACTGAGGGTTGCAGGTCAGCTGAGGTTTTTCTGGGCTCAGCTGGGCTTAGCTACAGGCTGTGGGCTGGGTTCAAGTTTCCTCTGTCATCTCATTCTAGGAAGTGTGTTGAAGGAGCAGTCAAATCAAACCATGAAACCTCAATGAAGTGTCTGAATGGATGCAGCAAGTACCTTGTACATTTACATCACTTTGGCAGGTCCCATAGCCAAGCCAAAAGCCAGTGAATCAGGGATGTCCACTTCTCCCAAAGGATACTTGAGCAAGTCACCTGACAATGAGAAAGCATATATAATTCTCTTATAGGTAGGGAGCCAATAGTTGGAAGTAGTAATCCAATCTATTACAGTGACTTGAAACAAATTTCTTCTCCTCTATGGACCACATTTTCTTCATCTGTAATATATGGGAATGAAGATTCCTGTTTTTGACCACGCATCTGGGCACTATAGCCCAGACAAGTTGACATGGAACATTAACCATCACAGTTTCCCCTGCAGAAAGTGGGGTTTGTTAGATATAACCCATGAGCATTGCAGATCTTTTCTCTGCATTGTGCTCTGTTACTTCACTCTCCAAACTATTGCATTTGAGTTCAAATCACCTCTGTGCCCTCATCACTGCTCCATGGAGCAACAGGTGCTGATTTCCCAACAGAAGCATCTTCTTGTGTAAATTCGTATCCTGATGTTGGAGCCCCAGTGATTTCCCCCAGAGGATTTCACATTCCTCTCCTTTCTAGTGGTGCACCTGTTCACTTACCACCTCCTGAATCAGCTCTTATCCCCATTTACTTCACTAGAATCTTTGTGAGTGGGTTCATGGTTTTTCATTTCATTTTAGTATTGCATAACTTAAAGGCGTGTTCCATTTCTTGGTATATATGTATGTATTAATGTTATAAAAATAAAAGTGTGAGAACTTGATAAATAATGCAATCTTTAAACCCATGGAGAAGGAGGAACAGATTTTTTTTTTTACACCTTTATTGGAGTATAATTGCTTTACAATGGTGTGTTAGTTTCTGCTTTATAACAAAGTGAATCAGTTATACATATACATATGTTCCCATATCTCTACCCTCTTGCATCTCCGTCCCTCCCACCCTCCTTATCCCACCCCTCCAGACGGTCACAAAGCACTGAGCTGATCTCCCTGTGCTATGCGGCAGCTTCCCACTAGCTATCTACCTTACATTTGGTAGTGTATATATGTCCATGCCTCTCTCTCGCTTTGTCACAGCTTACCCTTCCCCCTCCCCATATCCTCAAGTCCGTTCTCTAGTAGGTCTGTGTCTTTATTCCTGTCTTACCCCTAGGTTCTTCATGACATTTTTTTCCCTTAAATTCCATATATATGTGTTAGCATACGGTATTTGTCTTTCTCTTTCTGATTTACTTCACTCTGTATGACAGACTCTAGGTCTATCCACCTCATTACAAATAGCTCAGTTTCATTTCTTTTTATGGCTGAGTAATATTCCATTGTATATATGTGCCACATCTTCTTTATCCATTCATCCGACGATGGACACTTAGGTTGTTTCCATCTCCGGGCTCTTGTAAATAGAGCTGCAATGAACATTTTGGTACATGACTCTTTTTGAATTATGGTTTTCTCAGGGTATATGCCCAGTAGTGGGATTGCTGGGTCATATGGTAGTTCTATTTGTAGTTTTTTAAGGAACCTCCATACTGGAACAGATATTTTAATCTGAAGAAATTGTGAAGGCACACACATGAGCACAGGAAAAGGTGTTAAACAGCACAGTATATGCAGAAACATACCCTTATGCTCTGAGTTTAGAGGGTTCCACATTTCTCATTGAGTTTTATGCCTTGGCCCTGAAACTTTAAACCAATCAAACTCGTCCCCACACAGGCTTTCCCAAGTCAATAAACAAAGCTGTGGCACACTTTTCCTGTTTTTGGCAATTTCCTAGGGGTCTTTGGTCTGGTCCCCAACATTGCTCCCTCTTTCCTCCAGCTTTGCACATCACTGACCATTTGTTTCTTTCTTTTTTAAAGTTTTTATTTTATATTGAACTATAGTTGATTTACAATGTTGTGTTAGTTTCAAAGTGATTCAGTTATACATAAACATATATCTATTCTTTTTCAAATTCTTCTCCCATTTAGGTTATTACAAGACCGTTTGTTTCTTTTCTCAGTCTTCCTCTTCGGACTGGATATCTGGACTTGGAAGTCATTACTGAATAGCCTCTTCCCAGGTCCTTAATATCTTAGCTTCTACACATTCTTATGCCTAGATACTCAAAGATTCAAGAAATGTTGAAAATTAAGATGTCTTATTCCCCTCTAATCCACAATCAGAATTAAATACAGGCTTCAAGTGTGGAGAACTGGTAGCCACAGGTGCTCAAGGAAGAAATGGAAGAGATTATAAATATCCTGATTTCGGGTGAGGGGGGGAACAATATTGCAAGCGCCAGGGTTAGTGATAATGGTGAACTGACCCCAAATGCCCAGAAGATAATTTGCATATGCCTGTTTCCTGTATTTCACTTATAAATGTTGCCCAGGTTGTAATTTCCCATGATTTTATTTTTCAGCTGTTTCATGCTCACTTATTGGTACACTGTGAACGTTTAAATATTCAAGCTAGTATTTTATGGATAGCTTGACCCTGAAAATCATCCTGTGTAACAACTGTCAGACATTACACATAACCTGGGTGACAGCCCATCGGTCCCCGCCTTACTGACTCTTGTACATAGCGTGACCATAGAGACTGCTGTGAGACAAAAGGATGTGCTGATTAGATATGGTCGAGGAGACATCTTTATCAAAGATGACAGACATGCCATCTGAATTTCAGCAGAACCACTGCCTGATGAGATGTTCATCAAAGTCAGAAACTGCCTTTGGGAAACTTCCTTTGAGCTACCTGTGTTCTTGAAGAAGGAGCTGATATACTAACATGCATTATCTTCACATTTTGGAAATAGAACCAAACTATAAACAGGATTATATTTAATTTTCTTGGCCTCCAGAGCTGAGGAAATAGAGATTGGCCATCAGAAGGCTCTTGTTCCTTCTTCTATCTCTGTAAATGTGTGCTTTCAATTGTGTGACTTCTGATCCCGACTTCCTCAAACCTCTGACAAGCCACTGCCTCCCGATTCTAAGGTGAATTCTTTTTTTGATGAGAGAGCACCTCCAGTTCCAGTCCCCTGACCCGGTCCTCATGCTGCTGAGGTGCTTTCTGTTGATCTGTGGTGAGTAGGACAACTCAGAAAAGGGTATGGGTTTCCATTCCCTGGTGCCCGGCTTCCTGAAGAGCATTGGAACTTCTCAGGACTAAGTTTCTGCCAGGCAATGGTCAGGCACGCTCAGATCTTTACTTCCCACTGAGGGCTTAGAGTTGGGCAGAAAGTCATAGACACTGGAAAGCCAGATTTTGGAAGAAAACTATCCTTTTAGTTTTTATCTCATAGGAAGTGTTCTCTTTCTTTCCACTTTTGATTCTGACTTTGTTCTTGGTGGCTTCGATAGCCACAAAGATAATTCAAACAACAAATTGGCCTCTCAGTTCCTTGCCCTTCTTATAATCAACATGATTTTCCTATATCCTTCCTTGACTTCCCCATTTCTACCATCAAACCCTAGAACTTATCATTACCAACGACGGTCCCACTTCCAAAATATTTGACTTCAGCATCCACCTCCCTACCCGACTACATTGTATTTCCAGCTCACTTTCTCTAATGCTCCATATTCAACATGTCTTCCCCTCCCCAGGCTTAGGTTTCCACTGTCAAATTACTACACTCCATGTCCTCACTTCTCACAGTACTTAGATTCTGTAGTTTATCACAATACTCCCCTTGGATATACCTTCATCCCTCTTCCCCATAGCACTTTTCTGACTAGCACACTTTTCTGCATGCTTCACACCTGTGCCTAAGCAGCTGAATGTGACTCTAAGCAAAAGGTACAATCCTGCTGACGTATCTTTCTTTAAATGTAGGACCACCAATCTCGGGTGCCATGCAATCCTCCTATTCTTTCAGAGTCAATGCTCTTCCATTCTTTTTTTTTTTTTTAGCGGTACGCGGGCCTCTCACTGCTGTGGCCTCTCCCGTTGCGGAGCACAGGCTCCGGATGCGCAGGCTCAGCGGCCATGGCTCACGGGCCCTGCCTCTCCGTGGCATGTGGGATCTTCCCGGACCGGGGCACGAACCCGTGTCCCCTGCATCGGTAGGCGGACTCCCAACCACTGCGCCACCAGGGAAGCCCTGCTCTTCCATTCTTGATGACCACTTCCTCATACCCACTCCTTTCTCCTCAAACTTTTCTCTTCTTACTCTTAGTTTATAACGTGAGAAAAATAAAAGCAATCGAAAGAAAATTTCCTCATCTTTATACGGCTGTATTTATCAACCTGTCCACCTCTGCATTTACATACTCTGCCTTTTCTCTCCCTATTATGGATATATTTTCCCTCATCCGAATTGAAGACAGGGCTCTCCACTTGTGCATTGGGTCCCAGACTCCCTTGCTCCATCATCAAAATATTTCTCCATCCTGGATTATTCCTATGAGTATACAAATATGCGATAATATCTTCTATCTTAAAATAATAGAAATGTGACCTCCGTTTGCTTCACCATTCTGCACATCCTTTTATAGTTTTCAGTGAGTCATTATCTTTACTTGATCTCCTCCCATCCTTTCTTTTTAAAATTCATTTTTAATTTACATTACAGTAAGATACACTTTTTTGATGCAACGTCTATGATTTTTGACAAAGATTTAGCGTCATATGACTACCACCACGATCAAAATACAGAAGATTTCCATCACTTCAAAAATTCCTTCATGCCCTCAATCCCTTTAGAGTCAACTCCTCCCTCATTCCTAACCCCTGGAAACTGCTAAACTGTTTTAGGTCCTTATTGTTCTTCCTTATCCTTTATTGAATCCACTTCAATCAATCTTTGTCCTCACCACTCCACTGAAACTGCTCTTGTTAATATCAACAACTACCTCTATGTTGCCTCACCCAGGATTCAATTTTTATTTCTCATTTTATTCAGTATCTCAGGGGTATTTGACATAAGTTGATCATTCCCTCTCCTGGAAATACTTTTTCACTTGGCTTCTAAATACTGTATTCTGCTGGTATTCTTTCTAACTTAATACCTGCTGCTTTACTGACCTTGAAATGTTTGAGTTTCTCAAGATTGGTACGTAGACTTCTCTTCTCCATCCATACTCATTCCCTAAGTTATACACTTCAGTCACTTTAAGTTTAAACAGCTTAAAATCAAGCTTATTTATCCAACTTCGATCCCACCTTTGAACACCTTTCATATATTCAACTGCCATTCAACTGTCTAATGTGCATTTTAAACTCAACATGTCCTAACAGATCCTTTGATCTTCCACATGAATCACCATCACCATAGGACTTAACCTATTTCTCCCCACCACTTCTCCATTTTTGTAAATGTCACCACCATTCTTCTGGTTGCTATGGCCAAAAATCTAGGAGTTATATTTAATTCCTCTCTGTCTTTGACACTTTATATCCAATCCATAAGTAATTCCTATTGATTCTACTTCTGAATATATACTGAAATCTGTCCCCTTCACAGCAACAATACTGCCTAGCCTGAGCCACCATCCTCACTCTTCCAGACTAAACTCCCACTAATGTTCTCCCTGCTACTCTTGCATGTCTGTAGTCTGTCCTTTCTACAGTGGAAGAATGATTCTACAAATGCAAATTAAGTCAGAACTGTCCATCGCTCTCCATTACATCATGAACAAAATCCAAAGCTATTACCAAGCCCACAAAGCCTTCTGTGACTGACCCCTGCTTACTTCTCACACACCAGTATCAACCACTGTTCCCCTCACCTAGTCAGTTCCCAGTGTACCTGCCTTCTCATTCTTCCTAGGACAAGCTCATTCCTTCTCAAGGTCTTTGCGCTTGCTGTTTCTCTGCCAGGAATGCTATTTCCCAAATATTCAGAAGGCCTGTTCTCTAATTTCATTCATGTTTCTACTCAATTGACATATATCTAAATAGTCAAGACCATCCCAAGATACTCTGTAACTTATTTTTCTACTGTATTTTTCTTAGAGCATTGACCATTCTCTAAAATCATGTTACATATATATTTTTTTGATTGGCTCTCTCCCACTATAATGTAAATTCCTTGACAGAAAAGATTGTCATTCATGTTCATTCCTGCAAACTAAGTGTAATGTACAATGTCTGGCATATACTAGGCATTCAAAATTATTTGTAGTATGGATGAATAAATAAAATGTGATTTTCATGCTAGCCCTCATTGATTCCCTTCTCCTTCCTGAGGAACTGATTATTCAAATAAACTTTTTTTTTTTTTTTTTTTTTTTTTTTTTGCTGTACGCGGGCCTCTCACTGTTGTGGCCTCTCCCGTTGCGGAGCACAGGCTCCAGACACGCAGGCTCAGCCGCCATGGCTCACGGGCCCAGCCGCTCCGCGGCATGTGGGATCTTCCCGGACCGGGGCACAAACCTGTGTCCCCTGCATCGGCAGGCGGACTCTCAACCACTGCACCACCAGGGAAGCCCTCAAATAAACATTTAATATAAACAGTAGGCATCTCAGACTGAACTGAACTAAAATAGATAATAATAGTGAGATAATATTTATTAAATGCTAGATAAATTTCAGGCATTCTTCTAAGCATTTTGTGGATATCAATTCATTTAATCTTCACAAAACTATGTGAGGTAGGTCTATTATTATCTCCATTTTACAGAAAACTAAAGCACAGAGAGGTAAAGCATTTTTCCCAGAGTCACACAGCTTGTAAGAGAAAGAGTCAGGATTCAAGTCTATGTCATCTGGCTACAAAGGCTGCGTTTTCCCCAGGATTTTCTTTTCTTGACCATTATGCCATAATATTATGGTCAAATCCTTGGGATAAGAGAGAATCTTTGGAGAAATCTGAAGTCCTTCTCTGGACCTAAGCCTCCTCTGCCCTGAAGTTGTTAAATAAAGGGGTGTCATGTCTTGAGCATAAGCCTGTCCACCCTCCTTGCCTGACTGCTCTTACCATGAGTCAGCAAGTCTAGAGCTGGATCATCAGACTTTTGAGAGAGGGAATGAGGATGATGGGCTTGAGGAAGGGAGCGGCTAAGTAGTTATACAACAAAGGTACCATCTCATAACCACGGTGAGAGAAGTTATTGTAAATTACAATCATAAAACAGAACTCTGTGTCATTTTGTAGGCAGGTGATTGATGTGGAATGTGGGGAAAGGAACAGAGAGAAAGGAGGAAGGAAGCAGGGTAGGGAAGGGGGAGAAAATAAGAAGATAGGAAGGGGAAAAGAGAAAAAGAGAGGGAAAGAGAGAAAAAAGAGAGGAAGGGCACAAAAGAAGGACGGTGCGTTGTTGGGAAAGCCTTCGTGGGAGTTAAACTTTGGGTATGTTTGGGATTTGCTGCCCTGTACTGATCTCTGCTAAATTCTCTCCCAGCTCCACTCTGTGAAGCAACTGGTGAGTTGCACTTCCTTTTCTTCTTCAAGGTCTGCAGGTATCTTGTCACTTGAGCCAGTGCAGGAGGCCTGTGGATAGCTGTTTGATATCCAGTATACAGATGACAGCAGCCCCCTTGGGCCCAGGGTGCTTGTGTTCACAGCAGTCTCTGCACGTGACATGTACATGCTCAGCTGATGGAGCAGATCTTGCTCTGACCTTCTCAAGACCACAATCTTTTTTTTTCTGGGACGTCCCAGCTTAGGGAGGGTTGCACAAGGAAGTCAGGGGGTGCTGAAGGTTGATGTTATAGAAAAATCTCTGCCCTCTGGCAGAAGGGCTCCAAGGCCCCTGTGTACTCCCAGCTGGGTACTCCACCAGAAGTGTTGGAAAAAATGCCAAAGTCACGCCTCCACGGAGAACAACATTACAGTCAATGCGTGGGCCATGTACAAACTGTAGACTGCTGCCTTCTTCCTGTTTTCGGCCTTGCTCTGCAGCCACATTGTTACCCCGGTGCGTTTTCTCTCTTAGATTCTGATTTATGCAAACTTACTTCATTAGTTTGCTCCTGATTCAGTCTTACTTGTACCAGATGAGGAGAGGAGGAAATTTTCCCCCAGAAGGAATCATCCACTGAAGTATGTTTAAATCTAATATATATGAGGACTGCTGTCTTGTGCTTAAAATAATAAGCACAGGGTTAAAAGAGATTATCCTGCTACTTCAACACAGGCTGCATGTGCAACTAGGAACACAGGGTTTGGAATTCCTACGACAAGAGATACTCAGAACCAGCTCAGGCTTCTGGTTTCCTCACCTGATGTTTATCCAAGTCTAACTCATGCCTTATGTTAATTCCATGATACCTTGTGCTTGGCTCTGCTTTTACTCTGCAAACGTGCCTGACCAGTCATAGCCTAAGCAAAAGTCCAAAGCCACATCCAGGATGAAGAAACAAAGCTTCTGCCACCAGGAATTTGCCAGGTAGTCTCTATGCCTGAGAATTTTCTGAAACAAGCTCCAAGCTGCAAGACTGAGCTCTGGACCCATGCAAACTGCCCTGTCCAGTGTCCTATTCCATCCCCACCCCAGACCCATTCAAAAGAGTGGGTTACAGGTGCCTAGATGCCTCTTTTATTCACTTTTTCTGCTATGCACCCAAAGCTGTGCTGCTCCTCAGTCCTCTGGGGACTACAGTTTTCCAAGGAGAGAAAGTGATTAATGCACAGGGTATTCCAGGCCTCAGCACAGGGCAAATATTTTGGTACCACAGTTCAACTGAATTTTTAAAAGTCCTAGGGTAAAGCATTCCAGTTGGAAGGCTTGGAGATTATAGATACTGGACTGGGAATCACCCCTCAGTGATCTAGAACACTTAGCATTTTCATCTGATGAGGAGACAAAGAGGCTTTTCTTAGGAATACTCTTAAAACTTCCAAAAGAACAGAGGCTCTGAGGGTTGGATAAACAAATGCCCCGAGAGCAAATGCAATCAGGGCTTTCAATGTTTCATGGTCTGCTGCAACTGGGATAGATAAGGAGATGAGATGAAAGCAGAACACAACTTTACTCATCTTTAATTCATCCGGAAAAGAACCCCTATGGCCAAAAAGGGATACATGCTTCCTATAGGGGTTTGTATAGAGGTCCCAGATCAAGGGATCTGGGCCATGTGGATGTATGGATGCAGGGTATTTCTAGACAAATGCATGCCTCTTCCTTCCATTAGGAATAGCAATAAAAGGGGCAGGAGAGAAACAGTACGGAACAAATAGAGTTCCTCTGAGTATTTCCCAGATTGATTCTCCATGTCTCATATTCTATCTCTGAAAGAGATAGCATGGGTCTGAAACATCAGGGGAATGGGAACAGAAGAAAATGACCAATATGGCTTATAACAAGGATGAATGAAATATATTTTCCTAAAACTTCAAGCTTCACCATCTCCAATGCCAACTCTAGTGACAGTCATCAGTATCCCTGCATTGTCTCCAAAAGTGTTTTCAGTCCATGGATAGAAACTTCAAAGAGTATTAACCAAGTCAAAGGTAAGGGTTGCCTTGTAGAAGGAAGTGATGCTGCACAGGGGCAGGAGGTGCTGGGGGCGAGCAGTTGAAAGCCCATGTGCCATGTCGAGGCAGGGCGGTAATGTGAGAAGTGGTCTGCATGTCCAATGAGCTGGACCTTTGAGTCTTGCTGAGAGCAAATGCTGAGAACACAAAGTGCCACCCATCAGGATCTCTGAACCCCATTGCCCTAGAATATGTGTTTAACTCTTCCCTCTAGAGCTCTTCCTGATACTCAGCCCCTCTCAGCCCATAGAGGGGAAGTCAATGACCCTGGCCTGTGAGATCCAGCCCTTCCACAGAAGTTAGATGTTCAGCTCCAGTTCTACTTCTACAAAGATGGCAGGCCCTAGGGCTGGACTGGGACAGCATCCCAGAGCTCTGGATTCCTGCTGTGTGGAGGGAAGACTCAGGGTCCTACTGGTGTCAAGCAAAGGCAACACTACTCGGAGTCAAAAGGAGCTGCAGAGTCCAGATCCAAGTACACAGTGAGTTCCGGTGGGGGCCTCTGCTGGGGTGGGCTGAGAAGGGCAGAGGTACGAGGCTGGTCTTCCCTGACTGTTGCGTTCTGCTCCTGCATGCATGGATGCTGTTTGAGACATGTACCTGAGCTTCTTTTTATCAGAGTTCTTAAGGGGTCTTCCCTTATCCTTGCTATTCGCATTCAAGCAAACAAAAGAATTTTTAGGAAGCCCTTACCGTGTGTCATCACTGTGCTGGAGGGTGTGGAGGAAATAGCTGCATAATATATTGTCCCTGACTATGAGAAGCTGATGCCTAACTGGCCTCCTAAACAACTAGGGTGAAATTGGTGGTGTCATAAAGGTCGACTGTTAATAGAAACTACAAAGAAGGGAGAAATCTGACTGAGGCGGTAAGAGGAGGCCTTGAGGAAAAGGCTGTGGAGGAAGGGCTTATGGAAGAGAAGCTGAGGTCTGATTTTGACAGATAAAAAGGAATGAGGGTGTTTTGTGATTCTGAACCGTGTTATTCCATATAACATGGTTGACGTTTCTGACATCCTCTCCCACTCTCAGACAAAGACGTAGCCATGATACCATAAAGCAATTGCTAATACATTCCGAAAGCTGGGCTTTCCCAGACTTCCTCAAAACTCAACTCCGTGAACCTAGACCACTACAAAAAACCTCTGGACAGTTCATATGCCATAGGCCCTGTTCTAGTGATTCACACATGTTGTTTTTACTTTTTTTTTTGAATTTTATTTTATTTTATTTTTTATACAGCAGGTTCTTATTAGTTATCTATTTTATACACATCAGTGTATACATGTCAATCCCAATCTCCCAGTTCATCCCACCCACCCACCCTGCCCACCGCTTTCCCCCCTTGGTGTCCATAAGTTTGTTCTCTACATCTGTGTCTCAATTTCTGCCTAGAAAACTGGTTCATCTCTACCATTTTTCTAGGTTCCACATATATGTGTTAATATACGATATTTGTTTTTCTCTTTCTGATTTATTTCACTCTGTATGATACTCTCTAGGTCCATCCATGTCTCTACAAGTGAACCAATTTTGTTCCTTTTTATTCCACTGTATATATGTACCACATCTTCTTTATCTACTAGTCTGTGAATGGGCATTTAGGTTGTTTCCATGACCTGGCTATTGTAAATAGTGCTGCAAAGAATATAGGGGTGCATGTGTCTTTTTGAATTATGGTTTTCTCTGGGTATATGCCCAGTAGTGGGATTGCTGGTCATATGGTAGTTCTATTTTTAGTTTTTGAAGGAACCTCCATACTGTTCTCCATAGTGGCTATAGCAATTTACATTCCCACCAACAGTGCAAGAGGGTTCCCTTTTCTCCACACCCTCTCCAGCATTTGTTGTCTGTAGATTTTCTGATGATGCCCATTCTAACCAGTGTGAGGTGATACCTCATTGTAGTTTTGATTTGTATTTCTCTAATAATTAGTGATGTTGAGCAGATTTTCCCTCTTGGCCATGCCTTCTTTGGAGAAATGTCTACTTAGGTCTTCTGCCCATTTTTTGATTAGGTTGGTTGTTTTTTTAATATTGAGCTGCGTGAGCTGTTTATATATTTTGGAGATTAATCCTCTGTCCATCAATTCATTTGCAAATATTTTCTCCCATTCTGAGGGTTGTCTTTTTGTCTTGTTTACAGTTTCCTTTGCTATGCAAAAGCTTTTAAGTTTCATTAGGTGCCATTTGTTTATTTTTGTTTTTATTTCCATTACTCTAGGAGGTGGGTCAAAAAAGATCTTGCTGTGATTTATGTCAAAGAGTGTTTTTCCTATGTTTTCCTCTAAGAGTTTTAGTGTCTGGTCTTATATCAAGGTCTTTAATCCTTTTGAGTTTATTTTTGTGTATGGTGTTACAAATTTTAAGATATTTTGTTCTAGTTCTGTAAAAAAATGTCATTGGTAATTTGATAGGGATTGCATTGAATCTGTAGATTGCTTTGGGTAGTATAGTCGTTTTCACAATATTGATTCTTCCAATACAAGAATGTGGTATACCTCTCCATCTGTTTGTGTCATCTTTGATTTCTTTCATCAGTGTCTTATAGTTTTCTGAGTACAGAGTTTTTACCTCCTTAGATAGGTTTATTCCTAGGTATTCTATTCTTTTTGTTGCAGTGGTGAATGGGATTGTTTCCTTAATTTTTCTTTCTGGTCGTTCATTGTTAGTGTATAGGAATGCAAGAGATTTCTGTGCATTAATTTTGTATCCTGCAACTTTACCAAATTTATTCATTAGCTCTAGTAGTTTTCTGGTGGCATCTTTAGGAGTCTCTATGTATAGTATCATGTCATCTGCAAACAGTGACAGTTTTACATCTTCTTTTCCAATTTGTATTCCTTTTATTTCTTTTGCTTCTCTGATTGCCGTGGCTAGGACTTCCAAAACTATGTTGAATAATGGTGAGAGTGGACATCCTTGTCTTGTTCCTGATCTTAGAGGAAATGCTTTCAGTTTTTCACTGTTGAGAATGATGTTTGTTGTGGGTTTGTCGTATATACCTTTTATTATGTTGAGGTAGGTCCCCTGTATGCCCACGTTCTGGAGAGCTTTTATCATATATAGGTGTTGAATTTTGTCAAAAGCTTTTTCTTCATCCATTGATATGATCATATGGATTGTCTCCTTCAATTTGTTAATATGGTGTGTCACACTGAGTGATTTGCATATATTGAAGAATCCTTGCATCTCTGGGAAAAGTCCCACTTGATCATGGTGTATGATCCTTTTAATGTGTTGTTGGATTCTGTTTGCTTGTATTTTGTTGAGCACTTTTGCATCTATATTCATTAGTGATATTGGTCTGTAATTTTCTTTTTTGGTAGTATCTTTGGTTTTGGTATCAGGGTCAGGGTGGCCTTGTAGAATGAATTTGGGAGTGTTCCTTGCTCTGCAATTTTTTGGTAAGAGTTTGAGAAGGGTATTAGCTCTTCTCTAAATGTTTGATAAAATCACCTGTGAAGCCATCTGGTCCTGGACTTTTATTTGTTGGAAGATTTTTAATTACAGTTTCAATTTCATTACTTTTGATTGGCATGTTCATATTTTCTATTTCTTCCTGGTTCAGTCTTGGAAGGTTATACCCTTCTAAGAATTTGTCCATTTCTCCCAGGTTGTCCATTTTATTGGCATAGAGTTGCTTGTAGTAGTCTCTTATGATCCTTTGTATTTCTGTGGTGTCCATTGTAACTTCTTTTTCATTTCTAATCATTGATTATTAGAAATTATTTCATTTCTAATCTAATTCTTATTGGCTATATTTTATCAGTTTTGTTTATCAAAAAAACAGCTTTTAGTTTTATTGATCTTTGTTTCTATTTCATTTATTTCTGCTCTGATCTTTAAAATTTTATGATTTCTTTCCTTCTACTAACTTTGGGTTTTGTTTCTTCTTCTTTCTCCAGTTACTTTAGGTGTAAGTTTAGATTGTTTATTTGAGATTTTTCTTATTTCTTGAGGTAGGATTGTACTGCTATAAACTTCACTCTTAGAACTGCTTTTGCTCTATCCCCTAGGTTTTGGATCATCTTGTTTTTGTTGTCATTTGTCTCTAGGTATTTTTTGATTTCCTCTTTGATTTCTTCAGTGATCTTGGTTATTTAGTAACATATTGTTTAGCCTCCATGTGTTTGTGTTTTTTACATTTTCTTTCCCTGTAATTTATTTCTAATCTCATAGCATTGTGGTTGGAAAAGATGCTTGACGTGATTTCAATTTTCTTAAATTTACTGAGGCTTGATTTGTGACCCAAGATGTGAACTATCCTGGAGAATGTTCCACGTGCACTTGAGAAGAAAGTGTAATCTGCTGTTTTGGGATGGAATGTCCTATAAATATCAATTAAATCTATCTGGTCTATTGTGTCATTTAAAGCTTGTGTTTCCTCATTAATTTTCATCTGGATGATCTGTTCACTGTTATAAGTGAGGTATTAAAGTCCCCCACTATTATTGTGTGACTGTCTATTTCCTCTTTTATACCTGTTAGCAGTTTCCTTATGTATTGAGGTGCTCCTATGTTGGGTGCATATATATTTATAATTGTTATATCTTCTTCTTGGATTGATCCTTTGATCATTATGTGGTGTCCTTCCTTGTCTCTTGTAACATTATTTTAAAGTCTATTTTATCTGATATGAGTATTTCTACTCCAGCTTTCTTTTGATTTCCATTTGCATGGAATACCTTTATCCATCCCCTCACTTTCAGTCTGTATGTGTGCCTAGGTCTGGAGTGGGTATCTTGTAGACAGCATATATATGGGTCTTGTTTTTGTATCCATTCAACGAGCCTGTGTCTTTTGGTTGGAGCATTTAATCCATTTACATTTAAGGTAATTATCGACATGTATATTCCTATTACCATTTTCTTAATTGTTTTGGGTTTGATTTTGTAGATCCTTTTCTTTTATTGTGTTTCCCACTTAGAGAAGTTCCTTTAGCATTTGTTGTAGAGCTGGTTTGGTGGTGCTGAATTCTCTTAAGTCTTTCTTGTCTGTAAAGTTTTTGATTTCTCCATCGAATCTGAATGAGATCCTCGCTGAATGAGTAATCTTGGTTGTAGGTTCTTCCCTTTCATCACTTTAAATATATCATGCCACTCCCTTCTGGCTTGTAGAGTTTCTGCTGAGAAATCAGCAGTTAACCTTATGGGAGTTCCCTTGTATGTTATTTGTCATTTTTCCCTTGTTGTTTTTAATAATTTTTCTTTGTCTTTAATTTTTGTCAGTGTGATTACTATTGTCTCAGCGTGTTTCTCCTTGGGTTTATCTTGCCTGGGACTCTCTGCAGTTCTTGGACATGGGTGGCTATTTCCTTTCCCATGTTAGGGAAGTTTTCACCTATAATCTCTTCAAATATTTTCTCTCTCTCTTCTTCTTCTGGGACCCTTATAATGTGAATTTTGGTGCTTTAAATGTTGTTGAGAGGTCTCTTAGGCTGTCTTCATTTCTTTTCATTCCTTTTTCTTTATTCTGTTCCATGGCAGTGAATTCCACCATTCTGCCTTCCAGGTCATTTATCCGTTCTTCTGCCTCAGTTATTCTGCTATTGATTCCTTCTAGTGTGTTTTTCATTTCAGTTATTGTATTGTTCATCTCTGTTTGTTTGTTCTTTAATTATTCTAGGTCTTTGTTAAACATTTCTTGCATCTTCTTGATCTTTGCCTCCATTCTTTTTCCGAGGTCCTGGATCATCTTCACTATCATTATTCTGAATTCTTTTTCTGGAAGGTTGCCTATCTCCACTTCATTTAGTTGTTTTTCTGGGGTTTTGCCTTGTTCCTTCATCTGGTACATAGCCCTCTGCCTTTTCATTTTGTCTGCCTTTCTGTGAATGTGGTTTTTGTTCCACAGGCTGCAGGACTGTAGTTCTTCTTGCTTCTGCTGTCTGCCCTCTGCTGGATGAGACTATCTAAGAGGTTTGTGCAAGCTCCCTGATGGGAGGGACTGGTGGTTGGTAGAGCTGGGTATTGCTCTGGTGGGCAGAGCTCAGTAAAATTTTAATCCACTTGTCTGATATGGGTGGGGCTGAGTTCCCTCCCCATTGGTTGTTTGGCCTGAGGCAACCCAGCACTGGAGGCTACAGGCTATTTGGTGAGGCTAATGGTGGACTCTGGGAGGGCTCATGCCAAGGAGTACTTCCCAGACCTTCTGCTGCCAGTGTCCTTGTCCCCACAGTGAGCTACAACCACCCCCTGCCTCTGCAAGATACCCTCCAACACTAGCATATAGGTCTGGTTCAGTCTTCTATGGGGTCACTGCTCCTTCTCCCAGGTCCTGATGAGCACACTACTTTGTGTGTGCCCTCCAAGAGTAGAGTCTCTTTTCCCCCCAGTCCTGTCAAAGTCCTGCAATCAAATCCCACTAGTCTTGAAAGTCTGATTCTCTGGGAATTCCTCCTCCTGTGGCCAGAACCCCAGGTTGGGAAGCCTGATGTGGAGCTCAGAACCTTTACTCTGGTGGGTGGGCTTCTGTGGTATAATTGTTCTCCAGTTTGTGAGTCACCCACCCAGCATAATGGGATTTGATTTTATTGTGATTATGACCCTCTTACCATCTCATTGTGGCTTCTCCTTTGTCTTTGGATGTGGGGTATTTTTTTTAGAGAGTTCCAGTGTCTTTCTGTCAATGATTGTTCAGCAGTTAGTTGTGATCCCAGTGCTCTTGCAAGAGGGAGTGAGTGTATGTCCTTCTACTCCGTCATCTTGAACCAATCTGACCCACATGTTGTTTAATTGAAGCATCACAACTGTAGGAGATAACTGTCATTATCTTCTCCATTTTCCAGATGGGAAATTGAGTCTCAGAGAAGTTAAGTAATTTGATCAAGCATGCACAAGAAGAGTTGGAACCAACATTCAAACCCAGGCAGTGTGATTTGTAACCTAGGCTTGTAAAAATTACACTATTGTGCCTTGAAAAATGGGAGTTTGAGAGATCAGCGTTCTGGGTATCACACTGTCCTAGGCAGGGAGAAGACACTGTAACCTCCATGGGAATATTATGATGTCTTTCTTACCCTACCACCATCAACCCAACCAATGCCAATTCCAAATCAGCAGGACCCCCTTTGCCCACTAGCTCCCTGCCCCACCTTTAAACAATATAAGCTGTTGACTTCACCAGAGGCCTTTGCTCTCAGGACTGTCGCACATACCCTGTCCCTGAAACCCTCCCTACTCAGGGCCTTCCTGTGTCATCTTGTGTTCATGTAGGACTCCCCATCAGTAATGTGAGCTTGGAGATACAACCTCCAGGTGGATACATGATGGAGGGAGAAAAGCTGGTTCTTGTCTGCTTGGTCACTGGGGGCACAGGAGATATCACCTTCTTCTGGTACAAAGGGGCCCTGGGTTTAAACCTGGAAATGAAGACTGACGGTGACGTTTGGGATCTCTGTGGTGAGGGAGAGTGACTCTGAGCAATATTACTGTGCGGAGGACAATGGCTATGGCCCCAGGCTCAGTGAGCTGGTGAGTATCACTGTCAGAAGTAAGTTCCACTGCCTTTCTGCTCAGCCAGCATGTTCCCCTGGGGCACCCTGAGGAAGTTAACTGGCGCTGAGCCTCTGTGTGAAGGGATTGTGAGTCTGTCATCATCAGAGACCCCCTCTGACAGTCTACTGTCTCTCTCAGTTCCAGTGTCTCACCCTGTCCTCACCCTCAGGGCTCCTGGGGCCCAGGCTGTGTTGGGGGATGTGGTGGAGCTTCACTGCGAGGTCTGGAGAGGCTCTCCCTCGATCCTGTACAGTTTTATCATGAGGATGTCGCCCTGGGGAGCAGCTCAGCTCCCTCTGGAGGAGGAGTGACTTTCAACCTCTCTCTGACTGCAGAACATTATGGAAACTACTACTGTGAGGCCAACAATGGCCTGGTGGCCCAGTGCAGTGAGGTGGTACCACTCAATATCATAGGTATAGCTCATGCTGTGGAACTACTTCGGTCAATGTCTCTTTCTCAGCATTCTGGGAGAGTTTTGCTGACCCCACAAAGTTTCTGGTGATGTGCTACCCAAGACGAGGCTTCTATGGGTAGTCCTGTCCTGGGAGATATATCCGAGGGGGCATGGGGGACACCAAAACTGGTGCCTCTCTTCTCTCAACAATGTGATAAGCTGCAAGTCCCTAGGTGCATAAGTAAGTCCTACCTCCCCAACTCCCCCAGGAAGAGCAGACCTTTCCTCAACCCACACTCAAGATATCTGCTCTCCAAGCCCAAGCCCTTCTCCTTGGCAGCTCATGTATAGGTCTCTCCCTTCAGTGCCTACGGAGGACAGAAAAGAAGTTCTTACTTCAGGAGTCATGGAGGTGCTGCTTGGCATCTCTGGTCCCACCACTATGGCCCTATTATTTTGCTGCTGGCTCAAGAGAAAAATAGGTTTGTATTTATAGAGATTGGTATTTTGTTACTGTGACCTTTGTTTTCACTGAGATAAGGCAAGATTTGTGACATATATACTAATAAAGATAATATATCCCATTAGCCACCTTGCCTATAGATCTGCTCATAGCCATCCCCACTGCCCCAGCACATGGAATGGCACCTATTAAAGTAGTGAAAGTTTTTAGTAAAGCCCTTCATCCCCACATATTATCAATTGAGGTTAAACTGATACCTTGTACTTCTGTGGTTTAATTTTTATACAAAAATGTAACTACTTAAAATAACTAATCAGCCACTTAGAAGAGAAATACAGTTAGCAGTTCCAGCTATACTGACAATCTCCCAGGTAAAGTCATTGCACTAATTCTTATTTGCCTTAGAATATTGTCACATGGTTTTTCTTCTCCCTGAAATATTTACCCACACATCCAGACATATGCTTTTTGCTGAGTGTTTCTCACTTTTCAGCTTAAATGTCATTTTCTCCAAGAGCCTTCACCTGACCACACAGCTTACAATTCTCTTCTATTATGCTTCCTCAGAGTACCAATAACTTCACACGTTATTACAATTGATTATTACCTATTTATTTGTATGTTTAATCTTGGTTTCCTGTTCTCCATTGAGCAAGTTGGAGATGGGGCAAGAGAGGACAATGTGAGATTCTTACTTAAATTCCAAGCTTTTTGGGCATCTTTGGAGACGTCACCCCAACTATACTGTGTCTATGGAAGTGCCTTTTGTCATGATAGGATTAGGTCGTATGGTTCTAAAACCAAAACCCAAAAATGTTATAGGTGTGTGGGTACAGAGCCTTGGGCTCAAGTCCAATTCTGGTATTAACTGTCTTTGGGAAGCTCGCTTAACTATTCTGGACCTAAATCTCTTCATCTGCAATATGAAGGATCTGCCCAAATAATTGCCAGGATGTCCTCTGAGCACACAGTGACATCTTGCAATGGGCATCCTGGAACAAGGCACATTCCCTGCACAGGGGCTGTATGAAAGCACTGAAAAAGAGAGTTCCCTCATTGACATGTATGTTCATTTGTTTGACTTGCAGGAAGTCGTTCAGCCAGGGATCCACTCAGGTGAGACCTCTGCTATCTCTGTGTGCACAGTTAATGTAGAAAAATCTATTTCAAACAATTTTTTGAATTGTTCTCTCTCATGAGCTTTTTTCCATATTTTGTCATATGCAAAACTGCTACTCCAGTGTTCTTCCACTGGTAACTTCATTTGCTATTCCTCTTCTTTTATATATTAACTAATTAATTTAAATCCTTTCATCATTTTTCCTAATTTGTCTCCCTCACTAAATCTACAGAATAAGACAGTTCTATTATATTGACCAGTTTCGTGCATTTATTCAATCAACCAGTATCTGAGAGTCTGTAAGTCATTTTGTTGAGTGCTAGAAAGCATGAAAATATGGAGAGATCTTGAGAGTTTTAAGTATCCTAGAGTAGTTAAGATATACACACATTTCCATAATGCAGGCCAGAGAATAAGTAATAAACATACTGAAAAATTGTTGATCAAGTTCCTTAGAAGAGGAAAAGATTTTTTAAAATTTATTTTTGATTTTATTTTATTGAAGTATAGTTGATTTACAATGTCATGTTAGTTTCAGGTGTACAGCACAATGATTTAGTTATATATTCTTTTTCAGATTCTTTTCCCTTATAGGTTATTACAAAATACTGAGTATTGTTCCCTGTGTTATGCGATAGGTCCTTGTTGGTTAGAAAAGGAAAAGATTTTTAAAATACTTCCATCGGGGGATATCAGTGTTTAGTTGATACATTTTAAACTGTTATTATTTTTGCCAACAAAAACCATATTTTTTTCCAAATCAGAATAGCACTTTTTCAGTGATGCACATGCAAGAGCATTTTCTTCTTTCCCTTCCTCAAGCTGCTTGTTCTGCTTAGCAACCGGTTTCCATCTGGAGTGAATCAATAATTTTTCATTCAATATTTACCGAGCACTTATGATGTGAATGGCACTATTCTGGGTGTGGGCAATACCACAGTAAGCTGTCAAATAAGAACCGTACACTTGTGGAATATATACTCCAGTGATACTCTGCAATGCCCTACGCAAGCATAGGGCTTGTATCAGACAGCTGTGCTGATTTCTGATTTCCCCATAAATTAGCATTCTATTCAGGACACTTTGTAACATGCTTCTCTCCTTCAGTGTTTTACTCATAATCCCAGATAGTTGTGTCTGGGACATCTAGGATGCTATCCCAGATAGATAGTGTGTGTTTCTGTGTTTGCAGGAGCCTTCCCAGCCCTGTACCCCAAGAATCCACCTACCTCAACTCACAAGCCCCAGAGCAGCTACACCCTAACTATGAAAATGGTGAGGCTTCCCAAATGACCTGGGCCAAAGTAGGCAGACCAAGCTGGGGAAGAAGCAATAAGGTGACGTCTATTAACCAAATCTGACCCTGCTGTGTCCCAGCTACCTCTACAAATAAATGACTTATCTATCTTCATGGCTGTGATAGGTGGTAGGTATGGAGTGAGTTAAATGGCAGGAAGAAGGGACTGTGTCATGTCACGATGCCTCCTTTTTTCTCTTTCAGTGAATGCTGTAAGTGGGGATGAGGTTTATTCTTTGGTGTACTGTGTGCAGCAGGAACAGCAACCGGCAGCAGGTGAGACATGAGGGAGTGAATTTGTCTCTGACTTTTGTCTTTCCTGGAACCGGGAGGATAATCAGTGACTGTGTATGGCAACATGGCTCTGTTCTTTGGTGCTGCTGCTTCTGCTCTTGGAGCTGACTATGAGCATTGCTGTGCCTTATATGAAGATTGGCCTTTGGTCTGGAAACTATCTTGAGTAGATGCCAGTGCTGATGCTAACTTGGCCTCCTGTATATCTCACTCCCCAGTCAGATGGCAGCATTGGAGACGGTACCAGCTATGTACTCCCTGTAGCACCCCAATACAGCTGCCTAGTTGTGGCTGTTGTCCCATCCCTTACCTGGTAGACACAGAAATGCTGAGAGGTACAAATGCCAGGAGGGGCTGGTGGACCCTCACTCCCCCTAGGTACTAGTTTTCCTCTGTACAGTAAGGAGTCATATTTGTGATAGGCAGAAAAGTGAGGCAGAAAATATTAATGGAAGTAAGTCCATGGGAAACAGACAGGACAGAAAGAAGCCTTTAACACTAATTTAATGAAGGACTTTAAATGGAATCTCACATATGTTTGTCTCCACAGAAGAACCCCCTGGGATGCATACTGGGGGATAAGGTTAGAATCCCTGTTCTTTCCTCCATGCTCTTTCTCTCTTTCTTCTGGGGACAGGTGCTCAAATTTTTAAAATTATGGCCACTTAGGAAAAACAAGATATCTCATGGTCTATCTCCTACCTTATCTCCTCACACCACAGGGATAAAAATATTTGATTATAACAGTAAAGTGTCATTGTACAAGGTAATGTTAGAGGCTCACGTATACTTTTTTTAGCAATGGACATATGGAAGGTTCGTAGCTAAACTGTAGTGCATGCTTAGTCTAAAAATTCTATAGATTTGAAAATCTTTATCCTGAAATACTGTTGAACCATACATACATCATTTTGTGTTTAACCAAACAACGTGTCAAAAACTAAATTAGTATTCAATAAAGGTAACCTAAGTGATTTTTGTCATTAAAAAATCAGTAATTTCTGAACCTTGATCAATTCAAGACTTCACTGATGATACAAAAACGCTTTTGGGGCTTCCCTGGTGGCGCAGTGGTTGGGAGTCCGCCTGCCGATGCGGGGGACACAGGTTCATGCCCCGGTCTGGGAGGATCCCGCATGCCGTGGAGCGGCTGGGCCCATGAGCCATGGCCGCTGAGCCTGCGCGTCCGGAGCCTGTGCTCTGCAATGGGAGAGGCCACAACAGTGAGAGGCCCGCGTACCACAAAAAAAAAAAAAAAATGCTTTCAGAAAATTGCATAAATTCCAACTCTGCACGTGTGCAAATAGAGGAGGTGCTTTGTATTTGAGTCTAGTATGGTGTGGCAGCCAAATATCTCAGGACAGAGTTCAAGTCCTTGATAAACTCCAGTAACAGGCTAAATTTAGTTTATGAATACAAAATTATGACATCCTTGAAAAATTATAGTCCATGGAACAGCCTAACAATGACTCATAAAAATGAGAGAAGGCTTTGTATGGGTCAGTTTGCAGCTCATCAGGAGCATCTCAGAGCCCAACAGTGGGACGCAGGCCCTTTGAAAATGGTGGCCTAGGGCCACAGTCTTCCAAGAGGCTCCAAATTTTGTCTTGAGTGGTGCACCATGATAGGGTGCATCCAGGCTGACTGGAAGCGGACTGGGGAAGAGAACCTGTGGGAAACATGTTCAACTTGTCTTCCCTGCTCAGGTTCTATCCATGTATCTTTGCTTTTAGAACTCCTCAGCCATCTATTCTAGGCTGAAGAAGGCGGATCTTACAGATGTGGACTATGAAGATGCTATGTAAAGTTATAGAAGATTCTGCTCTTGGGAAACCATGCATGACCCTATACCTCCGAACTAATATGTCCTTCAGAGACCCTGTGAGAATCAGCGTTCCAGTACACCTCATCCAGGTGCTTACCTCCACGAGATTATTCCTGCATCTACTGTGAAGTGAAGTTGGCTCAAGCTTTGAAGAGATCACCCAGGAGAACCAACATGAACTCAGGAGTGGGAAGAACTTTGTTACTAGAACCGGATTCCTATTGGTTCTTTCAGGTACAGGTCAAACTCTGCTCTGAGTTCTTTTTACAAGAGGAAACAGGACAGGAATAAAAGAACTTGAGGTCATGGGGTAGAGGGAAAATGAAGCTTAGAAAGCATGAACCCAAAGTTAGTTATTTTGTGGGACTGCTCCATACAGAAAGCTGTGTCCATAATTTTTTGTCCAAGTGCTTTCTCTGCTTAGACAGTGCAGAGTTCCAGCCCTGCCCCTTATGTTAATCATCCTGTTTCTACATAAAATATGTGACTCAGTGAATTTGGGGGTCACTGTTACCAAACTAAAATTAAAGCAAAGTTACATAAAATACCATTGCACTTATACTAAATTTTAATGACATATTTTGTATGTCAGGCCAATCTAGGTGCCAATCTAGACGTCCCCATATTTATAAGGAGATACAATCTCAGTAGGTTTCACTACATCCAAAGTCTGTATTTGTTGCAACTTCTAAAAGCTTTAGGAATATGTTTTCTTCCTTAATTCACAAACTTTTTGAAAACGTGATAATATGGTTTGAAGTCTGTATTTTAATTTTAAAGCAATCATAAGCTAACACATAAATTAAAACATTTTAAAAGTATATAATGTAAAATTTAGTCTTCCCTATAAGTTACCACAAGTGGTACCCATTGTTAAAAGCTTAGCATTGTTAAAATCTTAGCTCTGCAGATATTTTTCTATTTTTCTGTAGAAACACTTCTACGTACATGTGAATATATAGGTATTTAGAAGTATACCTATTTAATAAAATATCATGAAATATTTTAAAGTCTGTATGTAGATTATTGTACTATTTTAAAAGCTGTGTAGTATCCTGTTATATGATAAATCATAATATATTTTTTCTTTTTTTTTCTTTTGCTAAAATATAAGTAACATAAAATTTACCATTTTAACCGTTTTTCTTTATTTTCCAGTTATCAAATTCTTTTTATTCATTTTTTTCCTCATTTGTGTTTCTTCTATTTTTCTCTTTTTTTAATTGAGGTAATGGTTTATAACATTATATAAATTTTATGTGTGTATTATAATTTGACTTCCATTTACACTACAGTGTGCTTAACACCAAAAGTTTAGTTTCAGTCGACTACCATATAGTTGGCTCCCTTTACCCACTTTGCTCTCCCCCACCTTCTTTTCCTCTGGTAACTGCTAATCTGTTCTTTGTATCTATGTGTTTGTTTTTGTCTTGCTTTTGTGAGTAATGTAAGATAGGAGTCCAGTTTCATTATTTTAATATGAATATCCAGTTTTCCCAACATCATTTATTGAAGAAAGTATCCCTTCTCCACTGAATATTCTTGGCTCTCTTGTCAATTATTAATTGACCATATATGCCTAAGTTTATTTATGGGCTCTCAATTCTGTTTCATTTGTCTATGTGTCTGTTTTTATACTAATACCATACTGTTTTTATTATGATAGCTTTGCAATATAGTTTGAAATCAGGAAGTGTGATGTCTCCAGCTTTGTTCTTCTTTCTCAATATTGCTTTGCTTATTTGGGGACTCTTGTAGCACCAAACAAATTTTAGAATTCTTTGTTATATTTCTGTGAAAAAATGTCATTGGGATATTGATAAGGATTGCATTAAATGTATAGATGGCTTTGGGTAGTATGGACACTTTAACAATATTAATTATTTCAATCCATGAACAAGGGATATCTTTCCATTTATTTGTGTCTTCTTCTATGTCTTAATCAAGGTCTTATAGTTTTAAATATACAGAACTTTCACCCCCTTGGTTAAATTTATTCCTAAGTATTTTATTGTTTTTGATGCTATAATACATGAGATTGTTTTCTTTATTTCTTTTCAGATAATTTGTTGTTAATGTGTAGAAATGCAACTGATTTTTTGTGTGTTTATTTTTATCTTGAAATTTAACTTTATTTTATTACTTCCAGAAGATTTTTGGTGGAGTCTTTAGGGTTTTCTATATATAAATCATGTCATTCACATACAAAATTTTATTTCTTCCTTTCTGATTTGGATACCTTTTATTTCTTTTTCTTGTGCAATTGCTTTGGCTAGGGCTTCCAGTATTATGTTGAATAGGATTGGTGAGAATGACCACTCTTGCTTGTTTCTGATGTTAGAAGAAAAGTTTTCAGCTTTTCACCTTTGAGTATGATATTAGCTGTGGATTTGTCATATATGGCCTTTATTATATGGAGATACATTCCTTATATATTCAATTTTTAAAGTTTTTTTTATCATGAAAAGTTTTGTCAAATGTCTTTTCTGCATCTATTGAGATGATCTTATAGTTTTAATTTTTAGTCTATTAAATTGATATATTACAGTTGTTGATTTGCATATGTTGAGCCATCTTTGTATCCCAGGAATGAATTTCACTTGATCATGATATTTGATCCTTTTAATGTGTGGTTGAATTCAATTTGCTAGTATTTTGTGGATTTTTTTTTTTTTTGCATCTATATTCATCAGGGATATTGGCCTGTAGGTTTTTTTTTCTTTTCTTTTCTTGTAGTGCCCTTGTTTTGCTTTGGTATCTGGGTAATTATGGCCTCATAAAATGTTTTTGTACATGTTTACTTCTCTTCCATTTTTTGAACAGCTTGAGAAGAATTGGCTTTAATTCTTCTTTAAATGCTTTCTAGAATTAACCTGTGAAACTATACAGTCATGGGCTTTTCTTTTTGGGGAAGTTGTTGATTACTGATTCAATGTCCTATTTATTACAGATCTCTTCAAATTTTCTGTTCCTTCATGATTCAGTCTTCATAGGTTGAATGTTTCTAGGAATTTATTCATTTTTTCTGTGTTGTCCAATTTGTCAGAATATAATTGTTTATAGTAGTTTCCTCTGATCCCTTGTATTTCTGTGGTATTAATTGTAATGTCTCCTTTTTTCACTTACAATTTTATTTATTTGAGTTCTCTTTTTCTTGATTAATCTAACTACAGATTTGTCAATTTTGTTTATCTTTTCAAAGAACCAGCTCTAGCTTTCTTATTCTCTTCTATTGTTTTCCTATTCTTTATTTCATTTATTTTTGCTTAATCTTTATTATTTCCTTACTTCTGCTAACTTTGAACTTAGTTTTTTCTTGTTTTTCCAGTTCCTTGAGGTACACTGCTAGGTTGTTCATATGAGGTCTTTCTTTTATGTTTTTTTAAATGTAGGCTTTGATAGCCATAAACTTTCCTCATTAGACACTTTTTGCTGCATTCCCAAGTAATGGTGTGCTATGTTTTTATTTTATTTTGTCTAAAGATATTTTTTGACTTCTCTTTTGCTTTCTCCTTTGATCCATTTGTTGTTCAGAAGTGTGTTGTTTAATCTCCATTTATTTGTAAAATTTCCAGCTTTCCTCCTGTTATTGATTTCTAGTTTCATACTATTGTGGTAGGAAAAAAAATACTTGATATAATTTATTTCTCCTTAAGTTTGTTGAGACTTGTTTTGAGGCCTAACATATTATCTAGCCTAGGAAAAGTTCTATGTGTACTTGATAACTGTGTGTATTCTGTTGCTGTTGGGTGGAATGTTCTATATATGTGTGTTAGGTTTATTAGGTCTGTAGTGTTGTTCCAATTCGCTGTTTCCCTATTGATTCTCTGGATGATCTATCCACTGTAGAAATGGGATAGTTAAGCCCCCCACTATTATTGTTTTGGTGCTTTTTTCTCCTTTAGTTCTGTTAGCATTTACTTTACATATTTTGGCATTCCAATGTTGGGTACGTAGATATTTACAATTGTTATATCTTCTTGATAAATTGACCCCTTTTAGATTATATAATGACCTTCTTTGTCTCATGTTATAGCTTTTGACTTAAAGTCTGTTTTGTTTGATATAAATATAGCTTCTCTCTTTAGGTTTCATTTACTCAGAATATTTTTTTCATTCGTTCATTTTGATCCTATGTGTGTCCTTATAGGTGACATGCTTCTATTGTGAGCATATATAGTTGAGCCTTGTTTTATTATCCACTCAGCCTTTTGATTGAGGAATTGAATTAATTTACATTTAAATAATTCTTGATATGTAAGAACTTACTAATGCCATCCTATTCATTATTTTCTGCCTTTTTGTAGCTTCCTATTCTTTTCTTCCTCTCATTGTTTTCCTTTCTGAATTGATGATTTTTCATAGTGGTATGCTTAGATTTTCTTTTTGTCTTCTGTGTATCTACTGTAGGTTTTTGCTTTGTTGTTGCTATGAGGCTTACATAAAATATCTTATAGATATTACAGTCTATTTTATGCTGATAACAAGTTAACTGCATACAAAACTTCTACCCTTTTACTCCTTCCACATTATGTTTATGATGTCACAATTTACCACTTTTTGTATTGTGTAGCTATTAACAAATTATTATCATTATATTTATTTTTATACTTTTGTCCCTTTAACTTTATACTAGAGTTAAGTTATTAACACATCACCATATTGTAGTATTACAGTATTCTGAATTTAACTATATATTTACCCTTACCAATGTGTTCTATGTCTTCATATGCTTTTATATTCTTTATTAGCATCCTTTCACGTCAACTTAAAGAACTTCTTTCATCATTTCTTATAAGGCAGGTCTAGTGGGTAATGAGCTCCTTCAGCTTTTGTTTGTTGAAGTCTTTATCTCACCTTTGTATCTGAAGGACAACTTTTCCCAGTAGTTTTCTTAGTTGTTGTTGTTGTTTTTTCTTTTCAGTATTTTGAATATATCATCCCACTTTCTTCTAGCCTGCAAGGTTTGATAATATTATGGGTGTTCCTATGTATGAGATTTTTTTTTTTTTTTTGCTATTTAAATATTCTTTCTTTGCCTTTGCTTTTAGACAATTTTATTATCATGTGTTTTGGAAAAGATTGTTTGGGGTTGAAGTTTTGGGTGACCTATTAGCTTTATGAACTGGATGTCCAAATCTCTCCCCAGATTTGGGATGTTCTCAGCCATTATTACTTTAAATGAGCTTTTTGCCCCATTCTCCCTTTCTTCTTTGGGGATTCCAATAATGAATAGATTATTTCTCTTAATGGTAGTTCATAGTTCACATAGCATTTCTTCACTCTTTTTCATTCTTTACTTCTTTATTCTCCTCTAATTAGATAATTTCAAAGGATGTGTCTTCTATACTTCACAGATTCTTCTGCTTGATCTAGTCGATTATTGATGCTCTCTGTTGTATTTATTTCATTTATTGTATTTTTCAACTCCAGGATTTTTGTTTGGTTCTTTTTAAAGATTTCTGTCTCTATGTTATATTTTGCATTTTGCTCATGTATTATTTTCCTGAATTCATTGAATTGTCTTTCTGTGTTGTCTTATAGTTCACTGAACTTCCTTAGAATAGTTATTTTGAATTTTTTACTGCATAAATCACAGATCCATATTTCTTTGGAGCTGGTTATTGAAAAAAATGATTGTATTCCTTTTGTAGTATTATATTTCCTTTATTTTTATATCTCTTGGGGTCTTGCATTGCTGTCTTCACATTTGAGGAAGCAGTCTCCTTCTCCAGTCTTTACTGGCTGACTTTGGGAGAAAAATACTTTCTGTCAGCCAGTTAGGAATTCTAAGGCTTTCTTAGAACTTTTCTATGGGTGCACCTGATCCACATTTCGTGTCTCTTGTAAGAGAATTCTTAAGCTTGTATGACTTCTCTTGATCTGCCAGGCCGGGTGCTGCCAGACTCCTTTTTGCTTTCTCTAGGGTGGTCCTGAATGCTTAAGTTGTGTCATTTCTCCCAAGTCCACAGAGCTGGTTCAGCTTTCTGTGTGTGCTCACTAGCCATCTTCAAAGGATGATTCTTGCAGCTATTGGGAACATACATAAAGAACCATTCCTACAGCAGGGGAATGTGTGAGTGAGGCCTGTGGAGTGCTATTGGTGCCTGTGGGCCAGTTGGAGGGATCTGCAGGTGAGGCATCCCCTGTGATTCACAGGCAGACATCCTGATGGATTCTGTGATGCAGTTAGTAGCACTCATGTCCCTCTGGTCCTCTCTGAGAGCCCTATCTGCCACTTTCCCAGTTGCTACCCACCACTCGGTCACACAGCACACCTCAATATTCCCCTTCAATCTATCCAATATCTGAGTTTTTTGCTCTGAGAGTGTGTCAGAAATTCTCTGCTGGACTCCTGGATTTCCACAAGACTCTCTTGTTCTTTGGTGATTGTCTAAACTGGTGGTCTTGGAGGAAAGACAGAAGAAATTTCTTATTCTGCTATGATGATAATGTCACTGTGGTCCAATTTCTTTCCTTATGAACTTTTACTTTCTAGTTCTTTTTGCTACAATCTGTGAGTTCATTTGTCCAGAAGGTTCAAAAGCAGAATTTAAGACTGATAGTTTAGATTTGCTCTCAATAGTTTTAATACTTTATTCCATGGTCTTCCTGCTTCTATTGTTGCCTTTGAGAAAATTTCCCTCAGTTTAATTGTTGTTTCTTTGTAGTTAATCTGTCTTTTCTCACTGGTTGCTTTTAAGTCTCTCTATCTTTGGTCTTATGTAGTTTCACTCTGCTGTGTCTAAATATGAATTTATTTTGCTTGAGATAAGTGTTTCTTAAACCTGAGGATTCATGGCTTTCTTCAAATTTAGAAAATACTTAATTATTATCTCTGTTATTATATTGCCTCATCATTGTTTTAATTCTATCCTTCAGAAATTCATATTAGAAGTTTTCTGGACCCTCTGACTTTGTTCTCATGACTCTTAATTAGTCTTCCAATTTTTCATTTCTTTATTAGCCCTGTTGCATTCTGGGCAATTTCTTAATCTCTATCTTTCAGTTTACTAATTGTTTCTTCAGCTATATCAGTTTAACCAATTTCTTTCTTATTTCAATGACTACATTTTTTTTTCTTTTCCGGTACGTGGACCTCTAACTGTTGTGGCCTCTCCCATTGCGGAGCACAGGCTCTGGACATGCAGGCTCAGCGGCCATGGCTCACAGGCTCAGCTGCTCCACGGCATGTGGGATTTTCCCAGACCGGGACACGAATCTGTGTCCCCTGCACCAGCAGGTGGACTCTCAACCACTGCGTCACCAGGGAAGCCCCCCCTTTTTTTTTCTTCTCAGAGATATTAGTAGCAAAATTTTTAAAGCACGGTTTCTGAAGAGTTGTCTGGTTTTACATTTTGGTCTCACCATTTACTAGTCCTGCAGTTTGGGTCAACTTAATTAACCTTTGTGTGTTTTTCATGCTTAAAATTGGGATAGCAATTGTATCTAATATATGACGTTGTTTTGCTAATTATGTAAAATCATTTGTTTAAAATGCTTAAAAGTATACTTGGCACACATTAAGTTTTCAAAAATATTATTATTATAACTTTTCAAATTTGTCTTTTTATTATTTATAGTATTTTACTGTTATGTGCTTAATACAATTGATTCTTGAACAACATGGGTTTAAACTGCATGGGTCTACTTATATATCTTTTTTTTTTCAATACATGTACTACTACATGATTCATAATTGGTTGAATCTGCAGATGCAGAACTACAGATATGGAGGACCAGCTGTAAAGTTATATATGGATTTTCGATTGCATGGAGAGTTGGAACCCTTAACACCTGTGTTATTCAAGAGTCAACTGTACTTTATTATTTTAACAACCTTAAAATAGTTTAAATACATTTAATATACTATAATTCTTAGATAGTTCTTCTGAAGTTTTAGGTATTTAAAGCCTGTATTTATTGTATATTTTGAATCTTGTTCTTCATAAGTTGATGAGTTTTGTGATTTTAGATTAAGAAGCTTTTTGTGCAGTGTAGGAATTCCATGTGACCTGGGTTTCTGACTGTGTCCCTCAAAAGCCATTTTGTATTTACTTCTTCTAAGCCCTGGGTGGTCACTGGCCCAGGACCAATTTTTATAATAATTCTTTATTTGGGATTTCCCAGGGCACACACAGGAGCATGGCACAGTCCTGGGCTTTGTTGTTTCAGAGGAAACTTTCTATTTTCCCCAAGCTTGTACAAACACAAGCTTACTTGACATCTATCTGTGCTTGTGGGTAATTTTTTTTTCCTCACCAAACCACTCATTTATTAAAAAGAAAGTCTTGTGATGTTTTAGTTTCAAGTTTCTGCCTTTCGTAGGTCCAAAATTTTGTCTATTGATTCCACATAGACTTTAAGTGCAAAGCTCATACAAATTAGTGTAGTATTTTATCTCCCACTCCTCCTAGGGGAACAGTAATGTAATTTACATGTTTAACATTCTGCTTTCACTTCCTTTTTTATCTGTAATAGGGGAATTTCCCTTCTTACCTATTTGGCTATGCATTTTAAAAATTATGTAAAATTTATGCATCCCTGAATGAATGTATGAATGCTTTTTCTGACTGGGAATTATACCTTTGTGAACTGGGAAAGAGTTGCTAGGAGAGCATGTTAGAAGAGTGAGCAAAAACCTCTGAAGGGAAATTGAGATTGAAAGCCAGGGTATAATTTTGTGGTACTTGTTTATTTTCTGTCACCAACAATTGATGTTCAACTGCCAGGAAGATATGCACAGGAAGCTGCTCTGGGTGATGCTATTAAGGGTTGGTATAGTCAATGACCCATGGTCCACAGTTCTTTTTGGTAATTGTCCTTCCTCCATAGAAAGTCATATCCCGTCCACATTTCTGGAAACCCCACAAACATACAATTAAAACAGAAAATAGAAAGCTTCAGATTGAATTTTGTCTGATTCGTGGGGGCCCCTCTGCACCTGCCGTCCCCAGGGAGTCTAGGTCACTTACAGGGCCGTATTTTCACACCTAGAGGGAGGATGGTTCCTTGTTGCCGATGCTGCTCAGATATCTGCCAGGAGACTCACTAAGTCTTCCTGTGCCTCTGTCTCCCCTCCTCTCCAAGACTAGGTTTACCTCTACTCCCCACCCCAGGAATAGCAATGCCTTCTTTAGAAGGGGTTTATAGAAACTTCTACTAATACTGAAGAAACTGGTACTCCTCATGAAGAAGAAAAAATTGAGTTTGGTAAAATTCCAGTCTCTAAAAACAATCACTATCTGAAACTTAAACTTCCTCCTGCCCTTCTCTAATTAAGCAAATATGGGGATACTTCTTTTAGAAACTGTGTCTCTGGAGCATCTCCATCTTTATATCTGCCAGGGAGGTGATAGAGAACAGCTTCCAGGCATTCTTTTTTTTTTTTTTTTTTGCAGTACGCAGGCCTCTCACTGTCGTGGCCTCTCCCATTGTGGAGCACAGGCTCCGGACACGCAGGCTCAGCGGTCATGGCTCACAGGCCCAACTGCTCTGCGGCACGTGGGATCTTCCCCGACCGGGACACGAACCCATGTCCCCTGCATCAGCAGGCGGACTCTCAACCACTGTGCCACCAGGGAAGCCCCAGGCATTCTTACTCAGTCTGAATTCCATGTCATGCTGTTTGGCCTATGCAGGGCCCCAGTAGACTTCTAGAAATTAATTGATTGCATTGTAGAGAATCTGCTGGGCAGAAGGGTCTGGTTCTGCCTAAATAATGTCTAGGTGTTGTCTGTTAAGACAAAATCAATATTTCCACTAGCCAATTCTGCTCCAGAAGGTCTCCAACAAACATTATCACCTCCAAAAGTATATATTTATTACCCTGGACATAAAATTCCTAGGTCAAGCCCCACTCAAGAGAGACATATGTTGTTCAAGATAATTACAGTAACTATTAAAATTACTGCTATAACTACTACCACACAATGATGATGACCATGACAATGACTACTTCTATGGCCATGTATGCAGCATATTTATATACATTATGACACTTATTCTGCCATAGTGACCTTGGAGCCCCAAGTTCAACCAGATATATTCAGAGATCTCTGAAGTTTACCAGCCTCATTTTTTTACCCTAACTGTCCTAGTAGTCAACTTCCTCAAATGGGAGATGTTATTTATTTTCTTCTGAATTGTATTTCATGAAGATTCTCTTCTTCTCTGTTTCAATCCTGGAATCCCCCATCTTGGCACTATGCTCTGTGTCCCATTCAAGACATTGAACAGAATTTGCAGAGACTGCTTTTGCTCTGCGTCCAAGATAGCATCCTTCTGCCTGCTGCTACCTGTGGAATCTCTAAGTCAAGAGTCTACATGGCTGTGCCAAGAGGCTTTTATATCTATGTGTAACTCTGCTTCCCTGTGGTACCTGTGACTCCATCTGACTGGTAGCTAAATATCTTTGTAGAGGGATAGTTTTATCTCTCACTTTGGTTAAACATATATACACACAATTTCACTTTTGTCATTACAGTCTTAAACGTTAAGTTACCTTTCCCTCCACTGAACCATTTAGCTTCCTAATCTCTGAATGTGATCCCTAGTTTGCTTCTCACTTTAGGTATGCTTCCAGTCTATGTCTATCCATATGTAAATGCCTACCATCTGTCAAATACAGAGCAGCACCCAGATGGAGCATGTCAATCATTTCAGAGGACTTGTTGTCACAACTGTGACCCATCAACCTCACTATGACAACACTTGTCTCTAACGACCCGTTATTTCTCTTTTCTACCTGCAACACTCACTTTCACACAAACTATGAATTCCGCCCCACACCATTTGGTAATACCTTAGGAAATATTAACTTCCAACCTAACAGGATACATTTCCATAGAAGACATATTGGAATCAATGAAAGGTTGTGAATATTTTGAAAAATCTCCTCAGATGTTTATGAAAAACTTATACCTACCATGAACTCCTCCACCAACTTTTGGTTGCTTCTCTCTCTACTCTCTTCCCTAATTTGCTTCCATCCATCAGAATCCTATGACTTCCTGGCTGGCCAGGATGAGGAGGAATTTACAGGCCACCTAGGAACCTTTCCAGTAGGCAAGGACTTGAAGATCAGCTCTGGCCCCTCTTCTAAACATAAATAAGCCATTTATGCAGAAAGTTAAAGTAGCATTGCTTGATATACTTTAAGGTTAGAAAGGTCAAAAAACCCAGGCCATTTTTTAAATGAATCTTTTAAAAATATATAAATAGCATATGTTTATTGTAGGAATACTAGAGAACACTAATAAGCAAAATGAGGAAAATAAAAATCACCTTTAATTACATTATTCAGATATAATTACAGTAAAGACTTGATGTTTATTGTCTCAGACATTTTTTTACTGGAGAGCAAGAGAGTGGTGTGCAGCAGATAAACTGCATTTAGTAGCCACTTTCCCCTTAGCAATATATCATGAGCATCTTTTATTGCTATTAAATATTCTTCTACAGAAGCATTTTAATGGCAGCTTGGTAATCCATACAAAATTTATTTTCAAACTGCCTTTGTTAGGTGTTTTTAGCCTTTTCTTTTTACATGATTATAAAGCTTCATCACATCATATACATACATCAGCATTTCCCAAAGTAAAACTAAGTTTATAGTGAATGATACTGTTAAGTATTCACCTGAACAGATAACATTGAGTCTATGATTATTATTTCACTATCAGTCTCCAGGTTACAAACACCTGTGATTTTGTGATTTAAAGTTTCATGCAGCAAAAGGTCCAAAAAGGCAACTTGCATCTGCCTGGACAGGCTGATCTGAGCAGATTGTTCTGTATAACATTTCTGAGGACTACATACTATCAGAATGAGAGTGACAATAGGCTTTGACATGATGCATGCTTTGCAGGGTGTAGCCGTATTAAGACCAGCTCATGATATAAAAAGCAGTATGGATTAGGAATAGGGAAGGGGATAATGCAATGAGATAGAGCAAGTGCTTTGAATCTTAGTAAAAATCGCATTCTACGAAGTTAAAAATTGACTAAGGAAAAATTTCACCTAAGAAACCTGAGTCATTGCAACAATGGCTCTGTTATCTTAAGAAACATTGAGAGACGCTACATCATAGCAAGACATCAAAGTGTTTAAGAGTCAGACTATGGAACTGGACTGCCTAGGTTTGCCCAGTTGTTACTACTAGAAATTGACCATATTGGTCTTGATCAACTTACTTGCCTTTTCTGGTGCCTGTTTCCTCAATTGCGTAAAAGGGATAGTGCTGACTTCACAAGCTTACTGAGGGTATTAATGACTTTGTGGGCATAAAGCACTTTGAACTTATTCAACTTATTAACAGCCATATATAAGTGTTAGCTATCACCAGTGTCAAGATGTGGAATTTCTCTGGCATTGAGAGGATCGTCTTTAACTCTCTAGCACCTATGGAAAAGAAGATAGTGGTGAGACATTGAAGAGCTCTTCTACTTCCTTTTCTTGCTAATTGTGCAAGACTTACTTTAAAACGTAGTTTTCATTTCCTGAACATGGGACTCAACAGGTGGCTGAGGGAACATCTTCTCAAATAGCTAAACTAAGCCTTCACGCTCTTATGGTCATTACTAATCATCTTCAGTGAGTTAATATGAGTTAGAACTGAGGTGGAAGCAAGATGAGATCTCCAACTCTTGAAAGGTCTAAGGATTTATCAGAGCCCAGGGACCAGTAGAAATGCTCTGCTTCCTGCTTAGATTTCATAGTCAAATACAAAACAGTTGCCCCAGGAAAATCACATTGCCATACATCCTAATTCTTAATGTTTAAGGCAGGCCACTTTACCATTTGTTGATCATGAATTGAATGAATGAATGAATCTGATTCTCTTAGATCTCAGAGAGTAATACGTTCTCATAAATAAAATTTTCTTAATTTCAATGCTTAATAGTCCTCCATGAAAAGTATTTAGATAGTTATCTACAAGATTTTGGCTTAAAAGATAAATTGAGACCCTTTGCTAATGTCCTTTTGCTTAATCATGGGCTATGAGGGAGAGGAAGTCTGCTGCTGAGAAACAAGATTCCTTTCGCTACATACAGTAGGCACTAAATAAATATTTGTTAATTGAGTAAAAGGACTCTCACATAAAATATGACTAGAGAAAACATCAGTTCAGGGTGGGTTCAACTCTCATAAACTCTCACTGGGTATGTTTCCTGATGAACTCTTTGTGACTTGAGACCGTGTTATCATGTAGCAGTGTGTCTACCCCTTGAAAAGCATGGGTGAGAAGGCAGTTGGTGGGGAAGAGGGGAAGCAAAATGAAATGGAGAGAATCACTAAACATCCAACATCCATGGGACTTGCTTCTGGCAATCCCTTTGGGGAAGAGAAGGTTTGCAATTTGCCTCATGATTGTAAAATTAATGAGGGTTAAAGCAACTATGCTCCAACAAAAATTAATTAAAAAAAAAAAACGAATGCGGATTGGTTGTATGTTTGAGAGAGATTGAATTGTTGGTGATAATGGAGTAGGGGAATAGAAAAGGAGGGAAAGATGGAATGTTTTGAGCAATTTAGCAGAGTAATATAAATTTCTAAATTGTGATGCAAATGCTCCGTGTTAACCTTGGATTTTTGATCCCCTCACAGCTCTGCTCAGTGAACAGGCAGGTGAGTCACACTTTGTGTTTGTTGGTTTTGATCTGTGGTATATCAGCCACCCAGCTACCACAAGGTCCTATAGAGATGGATGTAGAAAGACTGGAGAGATGTCTACATGTTACTGCTCCCCGGGCCAACCTGCTCCAGCATCACACAGTTTCTGCTCCCGACACTTCCTGTGGCATTTGGCTCTGGCTTTGCCGTGATATTTTTGGAGTTATTGCTTCTCTTATATGACTGACCTCTGCTTCCTGATACTACATATCCAAATTCTGGTAATCATGGTATAATTGAACAGTGATAGAAAGAATATTTTCATCTGAGATATAACCTAGTTCCTTACCTTGAGGTCAAAACCCTCAACTATAATCCTAAAATATAATGCAGATGTCACAGATAGAACATAGTCTGGTACCATAAATAAGTGACGAGACAAGGTAGAAACTAGAGAATCTGTGACCAATCTAAGAAGAGCAGCCCCAGGGGAGGATATTTGTCCTTGGCAATGATTTTTTTTTTCACTATAATCAGTCACCTAAGAACTGAACCCTGGATTTAAACTCATTTCCACCTAATTGTATGTTGAATAAATGGACAAAAAATTTTGAAACATTTCAGTAGAAAGTTCTGAAAATTAAAGATACTGGATCTTGGGGGGACCTTCAAGATGGTGGAGGAGTGTGACATGGAGATCACCTTCCTCCCCACAGATACATCAGAAATACAGCTACATGTGGAACAACTCCTACAGAACACCTACTGAACGCTGGCAGAAGATCTCAGAATTTCCAAAAGGCCAGAAACTCTCCAACTATCTGGGTAGGGCAAAAGAAAAAAGGAAAAACGGAGACAAAAGAATAGGGATTGGACCTGCACCTCTGGAAGGGAGCTGTGAAGGAGGAAAAGTTTCCACATACTAGGAACCCCCTTCACTGGTGGAGACAGGGGGTGGGTGGATGGGAAGCTTCAGAGCCAAGGAGGAGAGTACAGCAACAGGGGTGCAGAGGGCAAAGCAGAGAGATTCCCACACAGAGGATTGGTGCCAACTAGCACTCACCAGCCTGAGAGGCTTCTCTGCTCACCTGCTGGGGTGGGTTGGCACTGCAAGCTGAGGCTCAGGCTTCAGAGGTCAGATCGCAGGGAGAGGACTGGGGTTGGCTGCATGAACACAGCCTGAAGGGGGCTAGTGCAACACAGCTAGCCGGAAGGGAGTCCAGGAAAAAGTCTGGAGCTGCCTAAGAGGCAAGAGACCATTGTTTCAGGATGCGTGAGGAGAGGGGATTCAGAGCACCGCCTAAACGAGCTCCAGAGATGGGCGTGAGCTGCAGCTAACAGCGTGGACACCAGAGATGGCCATGAAATGCTAAGGCTGCTGCTGCAGCCACCAACAAGCCTGTGTGCAAGCACAGGTCGTTGTCCACACCTCCCCTCCCAGGAGCTTGTGCACACTCCCACTGCCAGGGTCCCGTGATCCAGGGACACTTCTCCGGGGAGAACATATGGCGTGCCTCAGGCTGTTGCAATGTCACACCAACCTCTGTTACCACAGGCTCGCCCAGCATTCTGTACCCCTCTCCCCCCAGCCTGAGAGAACCAGAACCCCCTAATCAGCTGCTACTTTAACCCTGTCCTGTCTGGGCAGGGAACTGATGCCAGAGGGTGACCTACATGCAGAGGCGGGGCCAGATCCAAAGCTGAACCCCAGGAGCTGTGCAAACAAAGAAGAGAAAGGGAAATTTCTCCCAGCAGCCTCAGGAGCTGCAGCTTAAATCTCCACAATCAACTTGATGTACTCTGCATCTCTGGAATACTTTAATAAACAACAAATCAACCCAAAATTGAGGTAGTGGACATTGGGAGCAACAGTAGACTTGGGGTTTGCTTTCTGCATCTAATTTGTTTCTGGTTTTATGTTTATCTTGGTTTAGTATTTAAAGCTTATTATCATTGGTAGATTTGTTTATTAATTTCACTGCTCTCTTCCTTTCTTTTTATACATATATATTTTTTCCTTTTTCTCTTTTTCTGAGTGTGTGTGTATGCTTCTTTGTGTGATTTTGTCTGTATAGCTTTGCTTTTGCCATTTGTCCTAGGATTCTGTGTGACTGTTTTTTAATTGTTTTTTATTTTTAGTATAGTTTTTAGTGCATGTTATCATTGGTGGATTTGTTTTCTGGTTTCGGTGCTCTCTTCTTTCCTTTTTTAAATTACTGTTTTATTTTTAATATTATTTTTTATTTTAATAACTTTTTATTTTAATTAATTAATTTATTTATTTTCTTCTCCCTTTTCTTCTTAGCCATGTGGCTGACAGGGTCTTGGTGCTCCAGCTGGGTGTCAGTCCTGAACATCTGAGTGGGAGAGCCAAGTTCAGGACACTGGTCCACCAGGGCCCTCCCAGTCACACATAGTATCAAATGGTGAAAGCTTTCCCAGAGATCTCCATCTCAATATAAAGACCCAGCTCCACTCAATGACCAGCAAACTACAGTGCTGGACACCCTATGCCAAACAACTAGCAAGACAGGAACACAACTCCACCCATTAGCAGAGAGGCTACATAAAATCATAATAAGTCCACAGACACCCCAAACCACACCACCAGACGAGGTCCTGCTCAACAGAAAGGCAATATCCAGCTTAATCCACCAAAACACAGGCACTACTCCCCTCCACCAGGAAACCTGCACAACCCACTGAACTAACCTTACCCACTGGGGGCAGACACCAAAAACAATGGGAACTATGAACCTGCAGCCTACAAAAAGGAGACCCCAAACACAGTAAGTTAAGCAAAATGAGAAGACAGAGAAACACACAACAGATGAAGGAGCAAGGTAAAAGCCCACCAGAACAAATGAAGAAGAAATAGGCAATCTACCTAAAAAAGAATTCAGATCAATGGTAGTAAAGATGATCCAAAATCTTGGAAATAGAATTGAGAAAATACAAGAAATGTTTAACAAGGACCTAGAAGAACTAAAGAGCAAACAAACTATGATGAAACCACAAAAAATGAAATTAAAAATTCTCTAGAAGGAATCAATAACAAAATAACTGAGGCAGAAGAACAGATAAATGACCTGGAAGATAAAATAGTGGAAATAACTACTGCAGAGCAGAATAAAAAAAAAGAATGAAGAGAATTGAAGACAGTCTCAGAGACTTCTGGGACAACATTAAACACACCAACATTTAAATTATAGGGATCTCAGAAGAAGAAGAGAGAAAGAAAGTAACTGAGAAAATATTTGAAGAGATTATAGTTAAAAACTTCCCTAATATGGGGAAGGAAATAGTTAATCAAGTCCAGGAAGCACAGGATAAATCCGTACAGGATAAATCCAAGGAGAAACAAGACACATATTAATCAAGCTATCAAAAATTAAATACAATGAAAAAATATTAAATGCAACAAGGGAAAAACAACAAATAACATACAAGGGAACCCCCATAGGGTTAAAAGCTGATCTTTCAGCAGAAACTCTGCAAACCAGAAGGGAGTGGCAGAACATATTTAAAGTGATGAAAGGGAAAAACGTACAGCCAAGATTACTCTACCCAGCAAGGATCTCATTCAGATTCGATGGAGAAATTAAAACCTTTACCAACAAGCAAAAGCTAAGAGAATTCAGCAACACCAAACCAGCTTTACAACAAATGCTAAAGGAGCTTCTCTAGACAAGAAACACGAGAGAAGGAAAAGACATACAGTAACAAACTGAAAACAATTAAGAAAATGGGAATAGGGACATACATATCAATAATTACTTTATATGTAAATGGATTAAATGCTCCCAACAAAAGACACAGACTGGCTGAATGGATAAAAAAAACAAGACCCATATATATACTGCCTACAAGAGATCGACTTCAGACCTAGGGATACATACAGACTGAAAGTGAGGGGATGGAAAAAGAAATTCCATGCAAATGGAAACCAAAAGAAAGCTGAAGTAGCAATTCTCATATCAGACAAAAGAGACTTTAAAGTAAAGACTATTACAAGAACAAAGAAGGGCACTACATAATGATCAAGGGATCAATCCAATAAGAATATATAACGATTGTAAATATTTATGCACCCAACATAAGAGCACCTCAGTACACAAGGCAAATATTAACAGCCATAAAAGGGGAAATTGACAGTAACACAATCATAGTAGGGTAGTTTAACACCCCACTTTCACCAATGGACAGATCATCCAAAATGAAAATAAATAAGGAAACACAAGCTCTAAATGATACATTAAACAAGATGGACTTAATTGATATTTATAGGACATTCCATCCAAAAACAACAGAATACACTTTCTTCTCAAGTGCTCATGGAACACTCTCCAGGATAGATCATATCTTGGGTCAAAATCAAGCCTTGGTAAATTTAAGAAAATTGAAATCATATCAAGTACCTTTTCTGACCATAACGCTATGAGACTAGATATAAATTACAGGAAAAAAATCTGTAAAAATACAAACACATGGAGGTTAAACAATACACTACTTAATAACCAAGAGATCACTGAAGAAATCAAACAGAAAATAAAAAAATATCTAGAAACAAATGACAATGAAAACACAATGACCCAAAACCTATAGGATGCAGCAAAAGCAGTCCTAAACGGGAACTTTATAGCAATACAATCCTACCTTAAGAAACAAGAAACATCTCAAAAAAAGCAACCTAACCTTACACCTAAAGCAATTAGAGAAAGAAGAACAAAAATACCCAAAAGTTAGCAGAAGGAAAAAAATCATAAAGATCAGATCAAAAATAAATGAAAAAGAAATGAAGGAAAAAATAGTAGCAAAGATCAATAAAACTAAAAGCTGCTTCTTTGAGAAGATAAACATAATTGATAAAGCATTAGCCAGACTCATCAAGAAAAAAAGGAAGACTCAAATCAATAAAATGAGAAATGAAAAAGGAGAAGTAACTGACACTGCAGAAATTCAAAGGATCATAAGAGATTACTACAAGCAACTATATGCCAATAAAATGGACAACCTGGAAGAAATGGACAAATTCTTAGAAAAGCACAACCTTCTAAGACTGAACCAGGAAGAAATAGAAAATATAAATAGACGAATGACAAGCACAGAAATTGAAACTATGATGAAAAATCTTCCAACAAACAAAGGCCCAGGACCAGATGGCTTCACAGGCGAATTCTACCAAACATTTAGAAAAGAGCTAACACCTATCCTTCTCAAACACTCCCAAAATATAGCAGAGGGAGGAGGACACCATCAGCCTGATACCAAAACCAGACAAAGATGTCACAAAAAAGGAAAACTACAGGCCAATATCACTGATGAACAAAAGTCCTCAACAAAATACAAGCAAACAAAATCCAACAGCACATTAAAAGATCATACACCATGATCAAGTGGGGTTTATCCCAGGAATGCAAGGATTCTTCAATATATGCAAATCAATCAATGTGATACACCATATTAACAAATTGAAGGAGAAAAACCATATGATCATCTCAATAGATGCAGACAAAGCTTTTGACAAAATTCAACACCGATTTATGATAAAAACCCTCCAGAAAGTAGGCATAGAGAGAACTTACCTCAACATAATAAAGGCCATATATGACAAACCCACAGCCAACATCATTCTCAATGGTGAAAAACTGAAACCATTTCCACTAAGATCAGGAAAAAGACAAGGCTGCCCACGCTCACCACTATTACTCAGCATAATTTTGGAAGTTTTAGCCACAGCAATCAGAGAAAAAAAAAAAATATAAGGAATCCAAATCAGAAAAGAAGAAGTAAAACTGTCTCTCTTTGCAGATGACATGATACTATACATAGAGAATCCTAAAGATGCTACCAGAAAACTACTAGAGCTAATCAATGAATTTGGTAAAGTAGCAGGATACAAAATTAATGAACAGAAATCTCTTGCATTCCTATACAATAATGACAAAAAATCTGAAAGTGAAATTAAGGAAACACTCCTATTTACCATTGCAACAAAAAGAATAAATATCTGGGAATAAAACTACCTAAGGAGACAAAAGACCTGTATGAAGAAAACTGTAAGACACTGATGAAAGAAACTAAAGATGATACAAATAGATGGAGAGATATACCACGAACTTGGATTGGAAGAACTAACATTATGAAAATGACTATACTACCCAAGGCAATGTACAGATTCAGTGCAATCTCTGTCAAACTACCAATGGCATTTTTCACAGAACTAGAATAAAAAATTTCACAATTTGTATGGAAACACAGAAGACCCTGAATAACCAAAGTGATCTTGAGAAAGGAAAACAGAGCTGTAGCAATCAGGCTCCTGGACTTCAGATAATACTATAAATCTACAGTAATGAAGACAGTTTGGTACTGGCACTAAAACAGAAAGATAGATCAATGGAACAGGATAGAAAGCCCAGAGATAAACCCACACACATACGGTCACCTTATCTTTGATAAAGGAGGCAAGAATGTACAATGGAGAAAAGACAGCCTCTTCAATAAGTGGTGCTGGGAAAACTGGACAGGTACATGTAAAATTATGAAATTAGAACACTCCGTAACACCATACACAAAAATAAACTCAAAATGGATTAAAGACCTAAATGTAATGCCAGACACTGTAAAACTCTTAGAGGAAAACATAGGAAGAACACTCTTCAACATAAATCACAGCAAGATCTTTTTTGACCCACCTCCTAGAGAAATGGAAATAAAAACAAAAATAAACAAATGGGATCTAATGAAACTTACAAGCTTTTGCACAGCAAATCAAACCGTAAATAAGATGAAAAGACAACCCTCACTATGGGAGAAAATATTTGAAAATGAAGCAACTGATAAAGGATTAATCTCCAAAATATACAAGCAGCTCATGCTGCTCAATATCAAAAAAACAAACAACCCAATCCAAACATGGGCAGAAGACATAAATAGACATTTCTCCAAAGAAGATATACAGATTGCCATCAAACAAATGAAAGTATGCTCATCATCACTAATCATTAGAGAAATGCAAATGAAAACCACAATGAAGTATTACCTCAGAATGGCCATCATCAAAAAATCTACAAACCATGAATACTGGAGAGGGTGTGGGGAAAAGGGAACCCTCTTCCCCATTGGTGGGAATGTAAATTGATACAGCCACTATGAAGAACAATATGGAGTTTCCTTAAAAAACTACAAATAGAACTACCATATAACCCAGCAAACCCACTACTAGGCATATACCCTGATCAAACCATAATTCAAATAGAGTAATGTACCACAATGTTCATTGCAGCTCTATTTACAATAGCCAGGAGATGGAAGCAACCTAAGTGTCCATCGACAGATGAATAGATAAAGAAGATGTGGCACATATGTACAATGGAATATTACTTAACCAAAAAAGGAAATGAGATTGAGTTATCTGTAGTGAGGTGGATGGGCCTAGAGAGTGTCATACAGAGTGAAGTAAGTCAGAAAGAGAAAAACAAATATCGTATGCTAACACATATGTATGGAATCTAAAAACAAAAAAAAAACAACAAAAAAACAAGTTCTGAAGAGCCTAGGGGCAGGACAGGAATAAAGATGCAGATGTAGAGAATGGACTTGAGGGCACAGGGAGGGGGAAGGATAAACTGGGAGGAAGTGAGAGAGTGGCATGTACATATATATACTACCAAATGCAAAATAGATATCTAGTGGGAAGCAGTTCATAGTACAGGGAGATTAGCTCAGTGCTTTGAGTCCACTTAGAGGTGTGGAATAGTGAGTGTGGGAGGAAGACGCAAGAGGGGAGAGATATGGGGATATATGCATATGTATAGCTGATTCACTTTGTTATACAGCAGAAAATAACACACCATTGTAAAGAAATTATACTCCAATAAAGATGTTAAAAGAAGATAAAAAACAAAGATACTAGATCTTATTCCAGTAACCAGCTTATTCCCGTTATCCAGGCCACTTGGTTGTTTCATCTAGCAAGCTCAGAAGAAGGAACAGAACATGATTTTACAATACAATGTGGTGCCGTTAAAGACTGGATGAAAGCATAAGGGGTGGGAAAGCAAAATGTTCACTGAGGACAAGGGTCCCCTATGTGAAGTCACCAATGGAGTGAGCTAAGAAGTAGGAGCTTTAGCAGAACACCCTGTATCCATGTAAAAAGTTATGTTTACCTTGACATTCCCTGTAATGGACTGAATGTTTTAGCCTGTTACCCATTCATATGTTAAAACCATATTCTCAATGTGATAGTATTTGGAGGTGGAAGCTTTGTGAGGTAATTAGATAATGAGGGTGGGCTCTTCATGAATGAGATTAGTGCCCTTATAAGAAGAGGCTGGAGAACTAGTTGGGTCTCTTCCTGCTGTATGAGAATACAAGTCAGCAGTCTGCAACCTGGAAAGGGGTCCTCACCAGAACTGGACAATGCTGGCACCCTGATCTTGGACTTTCAACCTCCAGAACTGTGAGAAATAAATTTGTGCTGTTGGTAAGCCCCCTAGTTTATGGCATTTTGTTAGAGCAGCCCAAGTTGAATAAGATATCTCCTCAGGAAAAATAAGATGCATCTCTGAGTGACTAAGGAATGGGTTGAAACTTCTATCTTGTCTAAAGATGAAGAGGTTACACCTGACACATCTCATTGCCTAAGAATAAGGGAGATGGTCAGACATTGGATTCTCTGCAGAAATGAAAAATCCTGTTCCCCCCTCCCCTCTCTTTCAGACTGGTTCACTGTCCTGGCTCCCTCTTCTGTCTTTGAATGAAACAGTGTAGTTCTGATATGCCAAAGAGAAAAGGCTTGGAAAATAAAGACAGTGACTTATTACAAAGATAGAAAAGCATTATTGCTTTTACAGATGAAGTCTCAAGCTTTCCTATCCAAAATGCATTTTGAGTGACAGTGGCAAATATTACTGTACTGTTACTGGAAGAAAACTCTAAAAACAGAAATAGTAAAGAGTAGTAAGGATTGAAGTCTTAAGTAAAACTGTCACTCCTGTGGGAGCTGGGGTGGATAGGAGACAGTGGTAGCAGAGCAGGTGGGTACTTCATAGGGGAAAGCTACCCATACATCAAACATGAACTGGAGTGCTTGTGGTTTGACCATGTAAGGGAGACATGGTACGTGGCATGTCTGGTTCTGAATGTCCTGTTTGCTGGAGTTGTTTCTCACCAGGTACTTTTCAGCAGGAACTGTAAATCTTACTGCTCTGAAAACTGTTGTGATCCTTCTCTCCAGAGCTGTTTCCATGTCCTGGGCTGACAGTCAGCTCTTCTGGGCCCATTGAGGAGGGCCCAGTGACCTTGATCTCTCTTGAAAGACCCATCCTTCTCCACAGAGCTCAGATGCCCAGCTCCAGTTTGCTTCTTCAGAGATAGTAGGACCCTGGGGTTAGGCTAGAGCAGCTCCCCAGAGCTCTAGTTCCCCACCATGTGGAGTGAAGACTCAGGGTCTTACTGGTGCCATGCAGAGACAGTGACTCACAGTGTCAGAAACTGGAGCCTCCAATCTTAAATTCACGGGCAGAATAAGTATCAGTGGGGCTGAGCATGGGGAAAAACATGAACACTGTAGCTTCAGCATGGATGGCTAGTCTTTTGTTTCTTTGTTCAACTTCTGTCCTTGTGGAAAGTAGGAGCTGGACTAGAGAAACTCTCCAAATTGCTCTTGGCATTTCATAAGAATAACAAATGGACTAAGCTCCTTATAATCTTTCTCTTCTTATTAAAGTAATATCATCAATCAAATCTTCATTGATCACCAACTGTGTGCATTGGCATTTAGTAGAGGGTTGGGAACTTTAAAAGACAAGGCTCCTGCTCTCCAAATGTCTCCACATGCTGGATTGCAACACATATGGGGCTAAAATGAAGAGTCAGAAGAGCAGAAATCAAAGTGAACTGGAGTGATCAGAGGAGAGGGTGACAATTTGTGTTGATCCTTGAAATTGGGAATAATGGAGGAATTTTTATTGACATTATTAGGAACAGTGCCTTTTTCAAGGTAGACTGATGCTACCAGTGAACTTCTTAATTCTATGCAAAAGGTATGTGTCTGCACAGTGACTCATCCAAAAAAAATGTTTCTTCTCTCATGTAGTGGATGATTCATCATGATTCTTTAATGATTGCTATCCATGAAATTAGCCCAGATCTGGGTTAGGACCTGAAAGTATCTGTATCCACATTCTTCAAGGATAATTACCATGGATTCCTTACCATTGTATACTTGTAATATGTTACATAAGCAATACCCATATTCCCACTCCTTGTATTAGAGGCTGAAATAAGTCTACCTTCTGTTCCCAGAGTCTTTCATAGTCAGGGTTCTCATATGTCATCTTCTATTCAGCTAGAAGTCCTGGGCTCTAATGTAAGCTTAGATACCCAGGTCCCTGGGGGACAAGAGACTGAAGGAGGGGATCTCACCCTACTCTGCTCAGTGGCTGAGGGCACAGGAGACATCACATTTTCCTAGCACAGAGAGGCCACAGGAACAAGTCTGGGACAGAAGCCCAGCATTTCCTGTCAGCAGACCTGGAGATCCCAGCTGTGAAGGAGTACAATGCTGGCCAATATTACTATAGAGCTGACAATGGCCACAATCCCATCCAGAACAAGGTGGTGAATATTTCTGTGAGAAGTAAATTTCACTCCCATTCATCTCAGACAGAAATCCCCCAACAAAGAGCCAGGAGTCATGAGGAAATTCCAGGAGATCCTAGTGATCAGTGATGTGGAGAACCACCAACAACTTGAGGATGGGTTACCTTCACAAGTTAAACTGCTGACATCTTTTTTTTTCATAGCAGAAAACACAAAGGTGGTTGGGTTGGCATTAGAAGTAAATAAGATGAGAACGACAAATGATCATGTCTCTAGACAATTACCCAGAACTGATATTTCCCCAAATTTCTAAAGACACTTTGAAAAAACAACCTCTGATTGCTCTAATGGGGATACAGGAATGGAAGGAATACACAATGACCAAGAGCCAGGCCCAATGCTGAGATCCTGGTATGGGAATTCATGAGTCTAATGCAGCATCACAAATCCTCTCTGATAGCCCTTTTTGGGTCTGTTAGTTCCAACATCTTGTCCTGTCCTCACCCTCAGGGGTCCCAGGACCCAGGCTGTCATGGTGGATATGGTAGAGCTTTGCTGTGAGGCTTGGAGCTGCCCCTACATCCCCCACCCCAATCCTGTACCGGTTTTATCATGAGGACATCAACCTGGGTAGCAGCTCAGTGCCCTCTGGAGAAGGAGCATCCTTCAACCTCTCTCTAACTGCAGGGCATTCTGGAAGCTACTCCTGTGAGGCTGACAATGGCCTGGGGGCCCAGTTCTGTGAACTGGTGCCACTCTCCATCTCAGGTGGGTTGATGGTCCCTGGATACAGGAGTAGTATTATAGTCAATGGCTTTTTATTGGTACCATACTTGGGTTTCAGAAAATAGGTGGAGGTCGAGGTGATGTCTGCTCTATGGGGGGAGTTGGAGAAGGTGAGCTCCCTCAATGCCTGACTGCTTTTCTTCTCTCCACACTAACCTGAAAAGTACACACTATGCTTAAATTTACATGAATTTATATTTACTGTTTCTGCATAGTATTGGCAAGGATTCCAAGACCCATTACTGCTATAGATTGGATTTGAAAAAAAAAAGAGAGAAAAATGAAAACCTTCAAAAATCTGATCATTTATTTTCATGCTTCACAATTTTCTAAGGCTCCATGTAGTGGGCAATGTTGCCATATTACTAATTTTACAATTTGTCATTTTTCCCTGTGTGTAGTCACTTGAGACTAAAACCATTAGCACATTCCTCCATGCTTGACTTTTAAATAAAAAGTCCAATTATTAAATGTAATTTAATAATTTTCAATAGACAAAATTAGTTTATATGCAATGGAGTAAAATATAATTAAGAGTTTTATTTAAATAAATGAAAACAACTTAGTATAATATTTTATCTTTTATTTATCTATTTCTTCTCAGTTACCCAACTCATGACAAGAACAGTGACTCCTTTTTGAATTCTTGGATCTATTATATGGATCATAAGGGGCCATCTTCACCTGCGTGTCTGGTGGTTGATGCTGGCTATAGGTTGGGACCTCAACCTGGACAGTCAATTAGAGTGTGTATGTGTGACCCTTCAATGTGGTCTGGACTTCCTCATAACATGGTGGCCTCAGGGTAGTCAGACTTTTTATATGTTGGCTTAAGCTTCAAAAAAAAATGTGATAGTAAATCTATAACATCTTATCAACTAATTCAAAAATTACAGTATCACTTCCACCACAGTTTTATTGGGTCTTAGCACCTAACAAACTTGTCCAGATACAAGGGGAGGGAGTATAGACTCCACCTCTAAATTGAGGAACTGTCAAAAATTTTACAGCCATATATATATTTTTTATTGAAGTATAGCTGATTTATGATATTGCATTCGTTTCAGGTATACAGTACAATGATTTGGTTCTGCTTCCGGTTTTTTTTTTTTTTGCAGATCATATTCCATTATAAGTTATTACAAGATATTGAATATAATTCCCTGTGCTATACAGTAAACTCTTGTTGCTTATCTATTTTATGTATCATAGTTTGTATATGTTAATCCCATACTTCTAATTTATCCCTCCCTACCTCTCTCTGTATCCTCTTTGGTAACCATAAGTTTGATTTCTATGCCTGTGAGTCTGTTTCTGTTTTGTATATTTATTCATTTGTATTATTTTTTAGATTACTTACATGTAACTGATATCATATAGTATTTGTCTTTCTCTGCCTGACTTGTTTCACTAAGCTAAGTATTCTCTAGATCCATTCATGTTGCTGCAAATGGCAGTATTTTATTCTTTTTAATTTTACAATCATATTTTAAACATTTCCACACACACCAGCATGAATACCAGTCCATGTCTCCCAATCCCACAGGACTGTGCTAAAGCACAAGCCTCCCTGCTGCCCTTTGTGGACTTGGCAAGTGCCCTTTTAAACAAGTGGTTTCAGAAGCCAGGTTTTTGTCCCTGGGCTCCTTTCTTCTCTAATCGTGTCTCAGAATTCTTCGCTGTCTTATTATCTCTTCAGTACCTTGAAAGAGACTTTTAAAAGAATTTCGCCCAGCATTTCTAGTGATCCTCAAAAGAAAGGTTAGTTCCGTTTCTTCTTCCATCATTACTGGAAGTGTAAATGCATCCACCTTTTATAACCAACACTTTCATAAAGGTGTTATGTTTTTAGCCTTTTCAGCATAACTTTATCTCTTTGTAATATACAATTTTTAAGACCCAAAACTTAGAGAATACCTCCAAATGATATATCATACTGATCCCTACTGATATTCTACTAGCCAAAAAATGTTACCAATGACTAATTATTGGGTCTATTATGTATGGAAAACTTACACATATTATCTGGAATTATTTTAAAAAAAGTATGTTTTAAGTGTGTGATATTGTCCATGGTTAACAATCTTGGGGAAGTAGTTTGCCATGTTCATACAGTCAGTAGAGGATAGAGCTAAGACCAGAATCCATATTTCCCTGACTGCAGAGGCTTAAACCTGACTTTGTTGCACCTCCTCACTTTATTTTCCTCTTGTAAGTTTCACCAAATTTAGTAAGGCATCATTTATTAATCTGTAAGATACAGCATCTATATTAAACAGTATAAAGTTTCTAACAAAAGTTAAAGATAGAACTATTGTATGATCCACCAATCCCAGTTCTGTGTATTCATCCAAAATAATTGAAATCAGGATCTTGAAGAGATATTAGCACTGCTATGTTCATTAAAGCACTATGCGCAATAACCATGATGTGGAAGAAACCTCACTGTCCATCACTAGATATATGGGTAAAGAAAGCATGGTATATATGTTACTGAGTCCAAGTTCCCTCTGCTCGCTGCATGACAGGCCAATAAATCAGGAGACAAGGTGTTGAGGCAAAGAATAATGACTTTATTTGGAAACCTGGCAGACAGAGAAAATGGCAGACTAGTGTCTAAAAAAAAAACATCTTATCGGGGTCTGGATGTCAGTTTCTTTTATAGAACAGAGGGTGGGAGGAAGTGAGGAAGTAAAATAAAAAGGCCATAAGTCTTGCAAATATCTCCTGGAATGGCCAGCCTCGGAGAGGGGACATGCTAATTTCTTCTCTCTTGCAGCTGTTCCCAGGCGGACAGGGTCAGTTTGCTTCCCTAAACAAAGACACTTTGGTTTAACATTCAGGCAGAGGGGCAGGGTTCCCAAAGGCAGGCCATTATGTATACACAGTGTCCTTTTAGTGAACAAAAGCAACAGGAAGCAAAGGTTAAAGTAAAGAAACAGATCCAACATGGAGACAGGATTGGCTCTTCCCTGTTATATGTACATACAATGAAAAACTACTCAGCCTTAAAAAAGGAAGGAAATTCTTCAACTTGTGACAACATGGGTGAAACATGAGGACAATTATGTTGTGACATAGGCCAGTCACAGAAAAACAAACATTGCATTATTCCACTTACATGAGCTATCTAAAATAATCAAATTCATAGTATCAGAGTGGAACTGTGGTTGCCAGGAGGAGGAACTGAGGGGTTACTAGTCAACTGGCATGAAGTTTCAGTTACGCAAGATTAAGTTAAGCTTTAGAGCGCTGCTGTACAACATTGTATCTATAATCAACGATAATGTATTGTATAATGAAAAATTTGTTAAGATAGATATCATGTTAACTGTTCTTTCTACAACAAAAAAAGAGAGGAAGGGAGGAAGGAGTGTAGGAGGAAATAAGGGATGGGAGGAAGGAAGAAAAGAAAGAAAATGTGATGGAGAATACACCAGACTCTTTTCAGCCCTGTGATACTACAGTCTAAGGAGAGAAAGGAACATCATAACCACGTAAATGCATACAGAAAAACAAAATTTGGTAACTCTCATGGGGGGGGGAACAAAAGAATGCCATCTGGTTAAAGGAGAGGACTTCTTTCCATTATAGCCTCAGGATAGCCTCCACAAAGAAGGGAAACTTGATCAGAGGTTTCTGTTTCTAATACAAAGATGTCTTTGAATGGTCATAACTTTCTATCCTGGTAGTTAGATTGCTGAGAATGGTCTGTCTCTACGTCTCGAGCATGCATTCCCAACAGAGGTGATACCACCCTACAAGCAGCAAAAATTGATCCTTGTGGAGGTGAAAAAAAAGTCTTACTTTTTATGTATATATATACATACAGTGTATCTGTGCTATTAATGTTTCATAGAGGAGGGGGGTGGATAGAAAAAAAAATCTGAAAAGGCCCCTTAGGGAAGTGCTAATGAAATAAATGTCAAGAAACCCTGGTCCAGAGTTTTTCATAGTTTCTCAAAAAATACTTATTTAATGCCTCCCTGCAAGAGAAAATTGGTAGAGGTACAAGGGATACAACAATGGGTAAGCTAAACATGGGCCCTTGAATGATAGCTGAGGAGAAGACCTAAAAACAAACAAGAAAATAGAGGAAATAATTACAAATAATGATAAAATGCTATGAAAAACAAGCATACAGGGGCTTGAAACAGAAAATAATCAGGTGAGACCTCTTTGATTGCAAGGCCAGGGAAGGCCTCTCTGATAAAGGCTCTGGCTTTAAAAACAGAGGTTCTGTAACGTGGGTCCTAACAGTTGTTCCTTCTTTCATAATGCAAGTGCCCGACTTAAACTTTGATTGCTGAGGCATCCACTTCAAAGAGCTACTTTGAATAAACACATTGCCAGCCACTAGATAAAAGGCAGCACCAAAGCCCACCCCACTGCCCTCCTTTGCCCCCCAGGCTCCTTTGTTTTAGAGATATTGGTTGATTTTGATAACTGACCATTTGGGCCTCTTGTTTTTTTCTCTTCCTGTGCTTTAACTTCTGGCTTTTATATTTTAAATTCACCAATAAAGAGTGAGCCCTCAAAACACTAAGCCCCACCCTCCACCCCAATAAAAGCTTTCCAGGACCTATGAGTAATAAACTTTTTTTTCCCAAAGTTTCTTCGTGGTTATTGCTGAGGGTGTCTTGCAATCATAATAAGAATCACAAGGACCTGTCCAGGCACAGCACTGGTTATAGGCTGAGATGGGGCACAAAACAGTTTCCTACCTAAGGCTTGTTCTTTTATCTCCTAATTTGCACCTGGGAGGAATTTAGGGGCAGCTCCTTTTGTAGTTGGTGAATTTAAAAAAAATTTTCCTCCTCAACAACTTTGTGCCAGTTTATGTAAAGTTAAAAGGCTTTCGTGTCTGCTTTGACCCTTTGACTTTTTGTGACTTACACCATAAAACATAGCAGGACACCACAGTCACCAGGTATGTCTATATTAGGAGCCTTATGCAGAACCAGATGTTGTATGAATTCAAGGTAATGGAAGGGTTTTTCCATTTGAAAAATGAAAAAAAGTTATTTGAATACTAGCAAATCTATAGTGTGGCATTTCAGAGAACCCAGCACAGCCTTGGAGACATTTCTCCAGAGAGAGTTGAGCTGCTAGAAGATAACTGTCAACGTCTAAAACTGCACAGCTGCCGGGGTTGAAATACAAACAACATTTAGGAAGGTAGTTGTGTTAATTTTTCAGAACCCAAAGCAAGATATAATTCTTTTACTTCCCCTTTTCTAACTCTTGCAGATCTCATCTGAGTACCTCCCTTCTGTCCTCTTTCGTGGATGAGAAAGAAGCCTGGCTTATGGTGAGACAGACTTTCCCTGCCCTCAACCAGGCCACATCCCCATGTTTCTGTGGCTGCTACTGCTGATCCTGGGTGAGTAGATGGGTTGGACTGGGACAGGGGCCTCAGCTCCTAATGTCATCCAGGGAAGACCAAGGAGCTTCTGTCTCTGCTTCCACTTGGGGTTCAGAGACAGATAGCAAGTGTCAAATGAAAGAAAAATGCACAACATAAAAGCTGAGAATTAAGTTTTATTAAGAAACTTACTGAGGACTATCGCCCAGAAGACAGCCTCTCAGATAGCTCTGAGGAACTGCTCTGAAGAGGTAAGGGAGGAGCCAGGATATATACAAACTTTTTGCTGGAAAAACATGTAGTCAAGCATCAAAAGATTAGTGCTAATCACAAAGAAGAGAAATCTCAACTTAATGATTTTAGTGCTTTTCTCTGTATGGGAAGATGTAAGAATCTGGGGTCATTTAAAAATTTCCCTTAGGGGCTTCCCTGGTGGCGCAGTGGTTGAGAGTCTGCCTGCCGATGCAGGGGACATGGGTTCTATGCCCCGTTCTGGGAGGATCCCACATGCCGTGGAGCGGCTGGGCCCGTGAGCCATGGCCGCTGAGCCTGCGCGTCTGGAGCCTGTGCTCCGCAACGGGAGAGGCCACAACAGTGAGAGGCCTGCATACCACAAAAAATAAAAATTTCCCTTAGATATACATCTTAACTATTTAAGGACCAGTATATCCAAAACACAGAATGTTTCTTGTTTTTCTCTATCCTGAATTCCCCTTGGAGCTCACTGTTTGTGGGCAACTGCAGTGGCTAATGGCTTGATCCTTATAGAACTGGAATGGCAGGCAACATTTTTTTCTTTACAGTGCCCTTTGTTGGTCATAAATTCGACCAAGGTTTGGGAGGCATTTCATGACCTATTTGTCCCGTGGCGCTAAGAACACTAATTCCTAAGTAAGGCGAAGATCTCAGTGATAGGCCATTCATGTGCTATATCTGGATTAGGCTCTGTTAATAACCTAAAATTCTCTGGATCATCTGTCTTACTAGTCTATCATGATCCAGGAAATGTTTTTCCCTTGTTACTTCTTCCCATATCTAGAGTTGCACTATTACAATTATTCTGTATAGAGTTATATATGTGATCATTGCCTCAAGACTTTTAGCCATCATTAATTTTGTTGGAGGCCTGGTTACACATCAGGTAATTTAAGAAACAACAATATTACAAAATAGACAGAATATAAGTAATATAGCTCAGAGTGGAGCAGAGAGAGACAAAAAGCATAGTTTGAAAACAACAAAGAGAGAACAGATTAAAATAATGATGAGTATAACTAGTTGTAATCTGGATTGCAATAAGCTATAAAGTCCAGAGGGGAGCCAGCTGGAAAAGCCAAATTCTGGAGGGATCAGGTAGAGAGAAAAAGCTAAATATTTCATCTTTGGTTACAAAGGTATACTTTATCATTTTTTTGTAGGTCATAGTGTAAGAGGAAAGGTTTTCTGGAAAATAAATATTAAAAGTCAATAATATTTCAGAAAAAAGTTATAAAATACAAATTGTGTTTATTAGTTCATTCAGTCCCATGAAATTGATTCCTGCTGATCTGGATGAAGTCATCAGGTTTTCCATTAGAGTTTTGTAATTTCTTACCCAGTTCAGTGGTATGATCTACAAGTCATCAGAAACCTTATTTGTCAAAAAGTCCTTTCTGTGAATCTTGAAGATCTTGATTTTGTAAAAGCATAAAACAATGACTGTCTATAAAAGACAAAAGATTTTAAATGGCATGGTTAAATATCTGATTACAACATAACTGACAAAGAATATACAACATTCTGTGACATACAACATTTTAAGATAATAATTAGAATTATGACTAATAACACTATACCAGGACATATCGGATTTTTAGGAATTTCATATAATTTTTAGAAGCTCTATATTAATGACATATACCCATATAATATAGCCTAAGAAAGTTTATCACAACTTATTTGACAATATTTCCCATGTAATTGAATATACTCAACAACCCTAATTAGTTTAATATCTCTCTTTGGGATGTTTCAGTGGCCCTTTGAAGCATCACAAAGTCAGCTAGAAGTCAAGAGAATTCATTTGGAATTTGACTTGGGAAGTTTGTCAAAGATATCAAAAGGTTTTTAAAACACTGGGTCAAATAGGATCATAGGTCAGTGTGAAACAATACTTATTCACTCACCCAACGTGACATTAAAGATTTTAAAGGCAAATACAGAAGCTACAACAAATTATTTAAAAGGTAAAGAAACGTTACAATCTGTTATCAAAAGCAGATCAATATTCCAAGAAAACTTTGTTCTCTAAACTTGGAGAGAAAACCAAATTCTAGTTTTGTACCAGCTTACTTTTAATATTTAAACTTATTTACTCAATTAAATTTTATTTTAATTCTAGCCAGTCCTGACCATGCACAAAACTCTTTTCTCAGGGTTCCTTTCCCACAAACTTTCTATAACTGTCTTTTTTACTTTCAGATTTAGTCCAGTGCTTTTTCTTCCTTTTTTTTCTCTCCGGAACAAAATGACTCTCTTTTCCCATAACAAAATGTTCATTCTTTATGTCCTTTTCCTTTCATGCAAAGTTGTTACCCTTATTAGTTTTAGTAGTTTTAATTATGTATATTAATTAGAATTCTTAATGTTTAAGTACTGTAATTTCTAGTAAAAGCTAAGAAGTAAGCAACGATGCACTGTCTTTTACATTAGCATTCTGTAGATCGGCAAACTTACAAATATTATTTATGATTTCTAAAAATATGTGCTTTTTTATAGACTATTTTTAGTGTGGCACCAAACATTTTCATTAATAGTCCGAAATATCTTTAGTTTCTCTGCAAAATGAAGCCTATATTCAGTAATTAATATTTCAGTATCTTATTTTATTTGGAAATGGTCTAGATATTTAATAAATTTCCATCATTTAAATTCACTTACCAAAATTCTAAAGTTTCAAGTTACCAAAAATCTAGAGAAACTATTTTTAAGTAGATATACCATAAAACATAATTATTCTTCAAGGGTTCGCCTAAAAGCTCTTACCCCATTTATATCTATTTAATTCATTTGTTCTCAACAATTATGTTTAGATTATCCATGAAAACTTTGAGACATGACACCAAGTCAGCCACCATCCCAAGCTATTTTTCTCACTGATAAATTTTATAATAGAGATAATATGACCTTATTTGACTTTTAGTATAGCTAAGTGTAATAAAAAGTAAGATATATCTGTATTAATTAAACCAACAAACTTGAACTTTAATACTGAATATTAATTTAATATTGAATATTTCCCAGATCATGTGAACTTGAAATTCATTTGGGTTAGTTTCTACTACATTTAAAAATATTTAATTTGTAAATGCTACTTTTAAGTCAATTAGATACAGCTCTTCTATAAATTTAATTTTGATAATACTATCTGAAGGTAAAGATGTATCATATGTATAATGTACACACAGATGTATAAACAGACATAACTAGAGATCTCATAACTTCATTTTAAATCTGAGTCATGAATCAGGTATTACAATATAAACTTACTAATTTATAAATGACAGTTGGTGTAAGTTAAATTTATTTACTCAGATAATTAAGGCTTATTACTATTTGCAGAAAAGACTTTGAGATTTGTATCTGTCCTTGATAAATCCTTAAGGAGGCCGTTAATTCGATTTTGGGTGAGGGAGCCTTTCAAGCAGTTTGAATTTGTTTGCTTTTGTTTTGTTTAGTTTTTTTTTTTTTTACATCTTTATTGGAGTATAATTGCTTTACAATGGTGTGTTAGTTTCTGCTTTATAACAAAGTGAATCAGTTATACATATACATATGTTCCCATATCTCTTCCCTCTTGCGTCTACCTCCCTCCCACCCTCCCTATCCCACCCCTCTAGGTGGTCACAAAGCACCAAGCTGATCTCCCTCTGCTATGCGGCTGCTTCCCACTAGCTATCTATTTTACGTTTGCTAGTGTATATATGTCCATGCCACTCTCTCACTTTGTCACAGCTTACCCTTCCCCCTCCCCATATACTCAAGTCCAATCTCTAGTAGGTCTGTGTCTTTATTCCTGTCTTACTCCTAGGTTCTTCATGACATTTTTTCCCTCAAATTCCATATATATGTGTTAGCATACAGTATTGTCTTTCTCTCTCTGACTTACTTCACTCTGTATGACAGACTCTAGGTCCATCCACCTCATTACAAATAGCTCAATTTCGTTTCTTTTTATGGCTGAGTAATATTCCATTGTATATATGTGCCATGTCTTCTTTATCCATTCATCCGATGATGGACATTTAGGTTGTTTCCATCTCCAGGCTATTGAAAATAGAGCTGCAATGAACATTTTGGTACATGACTCTTTCTGAATTATGGTTTTCTCAGTGTATATGCCCAGTAGTGGGATTGCTGGGTCATATGGTAGTTCTATTTGTATTTTTTTAAGGAACCTCCCTACTGTACTCCATAGTGGCTGTACCAATTCATATTCCCACCAGCAGTGCAAGAGTGTTCCCTTTTCCCCACACTCTCTCCAGCATTTATTGTTTCTAGATTTTTTGATGATGGCCATTCTGACTGGTGTGAGATGATATCTCATTGCAGTTTTGATTTGCATTTCTCTAATGATTAATGATGTTGAGCATTCTTTCATGTGTTTGTTGGCAATCTGTATATCTTTTTTGGAGAAATGTCTATTTAGGTCTTCTGCCCATTTTTGGATTGGGTTGTTTGTTTCTTTGTTATTGAGCTACATGACCTGCTTATAAATTTTGGAGATTAATCCATTGTCAGTTGCTTCATTTGCAAATATTTTCTCCCATTCTGAGGGGTGTCTTTTGGTCTTGTTTGTGGTTTCCTTTGCTGTGCAAAAGTTTTGAAGTTTCATTAGGTCCCATTTGTTTATTTTTGTTTTTATTTCCATTTCTTTAGGAGGTGGGTCAAAAAGCATCTTGCTGTGATTTATGTCATAGAGTGTTCTGCCTATGTTTTCCTCTAAGAGTTTGATAGTTTCTGGCTTTACATTTAGGTCTTTAATCCATTTTGAGCTTATTTTTGTGTATGGTGTTAGGGAGTGATCTAATCTCATATTTTTACATGTACCTGTCCAGTTTTCCCAGCACCACTTATTGAAGAGGCTGTCCTTTCTCCACTGTAATTCCTGCCACCTTTATCAAAGATAAAGTGACCATATGTGCATGGGTTTATCTCTGGGCTTTCTATCCTGTTCCATTGATCTATCTTTCTGGTTTTTTGCCAGTACCATACTGTCTTGATTACTGTGGCTTTGTAGTATAGTCTGAAGTTAGGAAGCCTGATTCCTCCAGCTCCGTTTTTCGTTCTCAAGATTGCTTTGGCTATTCAGGGTCTTTTGTGTTTCCATATAAATTGTGACATTTTTTGTTCTAGTTCTGTGAAAAATGCCAGTGGTAGTTTGATAGGTATTGCATTGAATCTGTAGATTGCTTTGGGTAGTAGAGTCATTTTCACAATGTTGATTTTTCCAATCCAAGAACATGGTACATCTCTCCATCTCTTTGTATCATCTTTAATTTCTTTCATCAGTGTCTTATAATTTTCTGCATACAGGTCTTTTGTCTCCTTAGGTAGGTTTATTCCTAGATATTTTATTCTTTTCATTGCAATGGTAAATGGGAGTGTTTTCTTGATTTCACTTGCAGATTTTTCATCATTAGTGTATAGGAATGCAAGATATTTCTGTGCATTAATTTTGTATCCTGCTACTTTACCAAATTCATTGATTAGCTGTAGCAGTTTTCTGGTAGAATCCTTAGGATTCTCTATGTATAGTATCATGTCATCTGCAAACAGTGACAGTTTTACTTCTTTTCTGATTTGTATTCCTTTTATTTCGTTTTCTTCTCTGATTGCTGTGGCTAAAACTTCCAAAACTATGTTGAATAAGAGTGGTGAGAGTGGGCAACCTTGTCTTGTTCCTGATCTTAGTGGAAATGCTTTCAGTTTTTCACCATTGAGGATGATGTTGGCTGTGTGTATGTCATATATGGCCTTTATTATGTTGAGGAAAGTTCTCTCTATGCGTACTTTCTGCAGGGTTTTTATCATAAATGGGTGTTGAATTTTGTCAAAAGCTTTCTAGCATCTATTGAGATGATCATATGGTTTTTCTCCTTCAATTAGCTAATATGGTATATCACGTTGATTGATTTGCGTATATTGAAGAATCCTTGCATTCCTGGAATAAACCCCACTTGATCATGGTGTATGATCCTTTTAATGTGCTGTTGGATTCTGTTTGCTAGTATTTTGTTGAGGATTTTTGCATCTATGTTTATCAGTGCTATTGGCCTGTAGTTTCCTTTCTTTGTGACATCCTTGTCTGGTTTTGGTATCAGGGTGATGGTGGTCTCGTAGAATGAGTTTGGGAGTGTTCCTCCCCCTGCTATTTTTTGTAGGAGTTTGAGAAGGATAGGTGTTAGCTCTTCTCTAAATTTTTGATAGAATTCGCCTGTGAAGCCATCTGGTCCTGGGCTTTTGTTTGTTGGAAGATTTTTTTTTTTTTTTTCGGTATGTGGGCCTCACTGTTGTGGCCTCTCCCACTGTGGAACACAGGCTCCGGATGCACAGGCTAAGTGGCCATGGCTCATAGGCCCAGCTGCTCCACGGCATGTGGGATCCTCCCGGACTGGGGCACAAACCCCATCCCCTGCATCAGCAGGCGGTCTCCCAACCACTGCGCCACCAGGGAAACCCTGTTGGAAGATTTTTAATCACACTTTCAATTTCAGTGCTTGTGATTGGTCTGTTCATATTTTCTATTTCCTCCTGATTCAGTCTTGGCAGGTTGTGCATTTCTAAGAATTTGTCCATTTCTATCAGGTTGTCCATTTTATTGGCATAGAGTTGCTTGTAGTAATCTCTCATGATCTTTTGTATTTCTGCAGTGTCAGTTGTTACTTCTCCTTTTTCATTTCTAATTCTATTGATTTGAGTCTTCTCCCTTTTTTTCTTGATGAGTCTGGCTAATGGTTTATCAATTTTGTTTATCTTCTCAAAGAACCAGCTTTTAGTTTTATTGTTCTTTGTTATCATTTCCTTCATTTCTTTTTCATTTATTTCTGATCTGATTTTTATGATTTCTTTCCTTCTGCTAACTTTGGGGGTTTTTTTGTCCTTCTTTCTCTAATTGCTTTAGGTGCAAGGTTAGGTTGTTTATTCTAGATGTTTCCTGTTTCTTAAGGTAGGATTGTATTGCTATAAAATTCCCTCTTAGAACTGCTTTTGCTGCATCTCATAGGTTTTTGGTTGTCGTGTCTCCATTGTCATTTGTTTCTAGGTAGTTTTTTATTTCCTCTTTGATTTCTTCAGTGATCACTTCGTTATTAAGTAGTGTATTGTTTAGCCTCCATGTGTTTGTATTTTTTACAGATCTTTTCCTGTAATTGATATCTAGTCTCATAGTGTTGTGGTCGGAAAAGACACTTGATACAATTTCAATTTTCTTAAATTTACCAAGGCTTGATTTGTGACCCAAGATATGAGTCCTGGAGAGTGTTCCATGAGCACTTGAGAAAAATGTGTATTCTGTTGTTTTTGGATGGAATGTCCTATAAATATCAGTTAAGTCCATCTTGGATAATGTATAATTTAAAGCTTGTGTTTCCTTATTTATTTTCATTTTGGATGATCTGTTCATTGGTGAAAGTGGGGTGTTAAAGTTCCCTACTATGAATGTGTTACTGTTGATTTCCCCTTTTATGGCTGTTAGTATTTGCCTTATGTATTGAGGTGCTCCTATGTTGGGTGCATAAATATTTACAATTGTTATATCTTCTTCTTGGATTGATCCCTTGATCATTATGTAGTGTCCTTCTTTGTCTCTTCTAATAGTCTTTATTTTAAAGTCTATTTTGTCTGATATGAGAATTGCTACTCCAGCTTTCTTTTGGTTTCCATTTGTATGAAATATATTTTTCCATCCCCTTACTTTCAGTCTGTATGTGTCTCTAGGTCTGAAGTGGGTCTCTTGTAGACAGCATATATATGGGTCTTGTTTTTGTATCCATTCAGCCAATCTGTGTCTTTTAGTGGGAGCATTTAGTCCATTTACATTTAAGGTAATTATCAATATGTATGTCCCTATTCCCATTTTCTTAATTGTTTTGGGTTTGTTATTGTAGGTCTTTCCTTCTCTTGTGTTTCTTGCCTAGAAAAGTTCCTTTCTCATTTGTTGCAAAGCTGGTTTGGTGGTGCTGAACTCTCTCAGCTTTTGCTTGTCTGTAAAGGTTTTTATTTCTCCATCAAATCTGAATGAGATCTTTGCTTGGTAGAGTAATCTTGGTTGCAGGTTTTTCTCCTTCATCACTTTAAATATGTCCTGCCAGTCCCTTCTGACTTGCAGAGTTTCTGCTGAAAGATCAGCTGTTAACCTTATGGGGATTCCCTTGTGTGTTATTTGTTGCTTTTCCCTTGCTACTTTTAATATGTTTTCTTTGTATTTAATTTTTGACAGTTTGATTAATATGTGTCTTGGCGTATTTCTCCTTGGATTTATCCTGTATGGGACTCTCTGTGCTTCCTGGATTTGGTTAACTATTTCCTTTTCCATATTAGGGAATTTTCAACTATAATCTCTTCAAATATTTTCTCAGTCCCTTTCTTTTTCTCTTTTTCTTCTGGAACCACTATAATTCGAATGTTGGTGTGTTTAATGTTGTCCCAGAGGTCTCTGAGACTTTCCTCAGTTCTTTTCATTCTTTTTTCTTTATTCTGCTCTGCAGTAGTTATTCCCACTATTTTATCTTCCAGATCACTTATCCATTCTTCTGCCTCAGTTATTCTGCTATCGATCCCATCTAGAGTATTTTTCATTTCATTTATTGTGTTGTTCATCATTGTTTGTTTCATCTTTAGTTCTTCTAGGTCCTTGTTAAATGTTTCTTGCATTTTGTCCATTCTATTTCCAAGATTTTGGATCATCTTTACTAACATTATTCTGAATTCTTTTTCAGGTAGACTGCCTATTTCCTCTTCATTTGTTAGGTCTGGTGGGTTTTTATCTTGCTCCTTCATCTGCTGTGTGTTTTTCTGTCTTCTCATTTTGCTTATCTTACTGTGTTTGGGGTCTCCTTTTTGTAGACCACAGGTTCGTAGTTCCCATTTTTTTTGGTGTCTGTCCCCAGTGGCTAAGGTTGCTTCAGTGGGTTGTGTAAGCTTCCTCGTGGAGGGGACTAGTGCCTGTGTTCTGGTGGATGAGGTTGGATCTTGTCTTTCTGGTGGGCAGGTCCACGTCTGGTGGTGTGTTTTGGGGTGTCTGTGGCCTTATTATGATTTTAGGCAGTCTCTCTGCTAATGGGTGAGGTTGTGTTCGTGTTTTGTTAGTTGTTTGGCATAGGGTGTCCAGCATTGTAGCTTGCTGGTTGTTGAGTGAAGCTGGGTGCTGGTGTTGAGATGGAGATCTCTGGGAGATTTTTGCTGTTTGATATTTTGTGGAGCTTGGAGGTCTCTTGTGGACTAGTGTCCTGAAGTTGGCTCTCCCACCTCTGAGGCACAGCACTGACTCCTGGCTGCAGCACCAAGAGCCTTTCATCCACACAGCTCAGAATAAAAAGGAGAAAAAGTAGAAAGAAAGGAAGAAAGAAAAGAAAGAAAGAAAGGAAGGAAGGAAGGAAGGAAGGAAGGAAGAAAGAAAGAAAAAAGAAAGAAAGGAGGAAGGGAGGGCAGGAGGAAAGAAGGAAGGAGGGAAGGAGGGAATGAAGGAAAGAAAGAAGATAAAATAAAATAAAGTAAGATAAAATAAAGTTATTAAAATAAAAAATAATTATTAAGAAAAAATTTTTTCTTTTTTAAAAACAAGAAGAAGAAAAAAAAAAACGGATGGATAGAACCTTAGGACAAATGGTGGAAGCAAAGCTATACAGAGAAAATCTCACACAGAAGCATACACATACACACTCACAAAAAGAGGAAAAGGGGAAAAAATAATAAATTTTGCTCTCAAAGTCCACCTCCTCAATTTGAGATGATTTGTTGTCTATTCATGTATTGCACAGATGCAGGGTACATCAAGTTGATTGTGGAGCTTTAATCCGCTGCTTCTGAGGCTGCTGGGAGAGATTTCCCTTTCTCTTCTTTGTTCTCACAGCTCCCAGGGGCTCAGCTTTGGATTGGGCCCCGCCTCTGTGTGTAGGTCGCTGGAGGGCGTCTGTTTTTCCGCTCAGACAGGACGGGGTTAAAGGAGCCACTGATTGGGGGGCTCTGGCTCACTCAGGCCGGGGGAAGGGAGGGGCACGGAGTGCGGGGCAAGCCTGCGGCGTCAGAGGCCAGCATGACGTTGCACCAGCCTGAGGCGCGCCGTGTTCTCCTGGGGAAGTTGTCCCTGGATCACGGGACCCTAGCAGTGGCGAGCTGTACAGGCTCCCCAGAAGGGGGGTGTGGATAGTGACCTGTGCTCGCACACAGGCTTCTTGGTGGCGGCAGCAGCAGCGTTAGCGTCTCATGCCCGTCTCTGGGTTCCGCGCTTTTAGCCAAGGCCCGGGCCAGTCTCTGGAGCTCCTTTAAGCAGCGCTCTTAATCCCCTCTCCTCACGCACCATGAAACAAAGAGGGAAGGAAACGTTTCGTGTCTCTTCGGCAGGTCCAGACTTTTCCCCAGACTCCCTCCCGGCTAGCCGTGGTGCACTAACCCCCTGCAGGCTGTGTTCACGCCGCCAACCCCAGTCCTCTCCCTGCGCTTCGACCAAAGCCCGAGCCTCAGCTCGCAGCCCCGCCCACCCCGGCGGGTGAGCAGACAAGCCTCTCGGGCTGATGAGTGCTGGTCGGCACTGATCCTCTGTGTGGGAATCTCCGCTTTGCCCTTCGCACCCCTGTTGCTGCACTCTCCTCCGCGGCCCTGAAGCTTTCCCCCTCCGTCACCCGCAGTCTCCATCCGCGAAGGGGCTTCCTAGTGTGTGGAAACCTTTCCTCCCTCACAGCTCCCTCCCACTGGTGCAGGTCCCGTCCCTATCCTTTTGTCTCTGTTTATTCTTTTTTCTTTTGCCCTACCCAGGTACGTGGGGACTTTCTTGCCTTTTGGGAGGTCTGAGGTCTTCTGCCAGCGTTCAGTAGGTGTTCTGTAGGAGTTGTTCCACTTGTAGATGTATTTCTGATGTATCTGTGGGGAGGAAGGTGATCTCCGCATCTTACTCTTCTGCCATCTTCCCCTCGTTCCTTGTTTAGTTTTTATTTATTTATTAGATAGGTAAGAAGTGGATTTATTTATTTACTTTTAATTTTTTGGTTAATTTTTATTGGAGTATAGTTGATTTACAATGTTGTGTTAGTTTCTATTGTACAGCAAAGTGAATCAGCTATACACATACATATATCCCCTCTTTTTTGGATTTCCTTCCCATTTAGGTCACCACAGTGCATTAAGTAGAGTCCCTGTGCTATACAGTATGTTCTCATTAGTTGTCTATTTTATACATAGTGTCAGTAGTGTATATGTGTCAATCCCAATCTCCCAATTCCTCCCACCCCCACCCCTTTCCCCCTTGGTATCCATACATTTGTTCTCTACGTCTCTCTTCTTTGCAAATAAGATAATCTATACAATTTTTCTAGATCCCACATATATGCATTAATATACGGTATTTGTTTTTCTCTTTTTCATTTACTTCACTGTGTATGACACTCTCTAGGTCCATCCACGTGTCTACAAATGACCCAGTTTCATTCCTTTTTATGGCTGAGTTTATTTAGAGAGATACACTTTCCATAGGCAGAATGCTATTCGCGTCTCAAAAGGCAAGACGGCCCTGGGAGAAACACACACCACAGACAGAATGTGGGCCATCTCAGAAGGCAAGAGCACCAACAGTTTGAGTTTTATTGATAAAAGGCCTCTTTTTTCCTTTTTTCCCTCTTCAGCTTCAGGTTCAATCTGATTGAGCTAATTAGGCTCAGTCTCAGGTCATTGTGGGCTGTATTTACATTTCTGATTTGTAGATTGGCAAGACAAAGACAGTTGCTTTTAATTCCCCAAAGAACTGGTCTGCTGCCTAAATGATATTAAAAGATTGATTTGCCCAATTACATTTTCTTTCATTTGCTTTTTTAATATCAGCAAGAAGATTTTCCACTAAACTGGAAATCAAGAGTTCTATGTTCTAGAACTTCGGGATTCAATTTATCATACCTTCAAAAATTTATGCACAAGGTATTCTACAAAGACCCTCTTTGTGCATGCACAAATTAAAGAGAGCAATTTACCCTAGGGGCAAAAAATATTTATTATTGCTTTTATTACTCCCTGAATTTTGGGGCCCAGTTTTTACTTTATACTGTGTGGGCGCAGGTAACTATATTGGTTTCTTTCTTTTTTTAAAAAATCTTTTAATTAAATTAATTATTTATTTTGGTTGCACCGAGTCTTAGTTGCAGCTCTCCAGCTCCTTAGTTGTGGCATGCAAACTCTTAGTTGCAGCATGCATGTGGGCTCCAGTTCCCTGACCAGGGATCGAACCCATTTCCCCTGCATTGGAAGGTGGATTCTTAACCACTGTGCCACCTGGGAAGTCCCTATTGGTTTCTTTTAGTATGTTTAATTAATACTGCCTAAGGGGCAGATTTATATGCCCTGTCTTATAATACCAGTCAGGGGAAGCATTCCTCATAGAGATGTAATGTCTATCCCACAGTACAATTAGACAAAAGAGATGTAACCATCTTATATAAATCCCATTTAAATACACCAGTTTTTATAAGATTTTATTTCAAATTTATAACTCTTGTACCTTTAACTTAAGCCTCCATTAGGACCCCATCAACAAGTCTTGGTCTTACAAGGAGTCCAGAAACTTTCTTTTTTATCCCCTGGCCATTTTATCCATTTTTGTATATAAAGCTTTGGGGTCCCCAGTGAGGGGTCAAGCCAAGGGACACAGGCCCTTTTGTCAATCTTAACTTCATTAATTGATCTCACTGTTGTCCCAAGCAAATGCTAGTCAGGTATCTCAGTGTAATTTTCTTCCAGCCTTTAAATTTTGTTTCAAAATAGGGGTTAATAGAGTGCACTTTAATGTTGGGGGGACTAATTGGGGGGTCCCTTTGGTCTATCCAACCCCAGGTAGTCAAAACTTTTGTTTTAATCCTATCAAAATCCATTTTATTTATCCCATTTCCTAATAATCATCTAAAGATTTCCATTCTGTTGGGATAAGTCCCTTTAAATTTTTCACTTCGTTGGGAAGAAGTCTCTTGACTTTCCCCTCAGTTTCTTCTTATTCTCCTGTTAATCAACCTAATTAACATTAATTAAGCTAATGTTTTTATTAGCATCTGCAAGAACCATTGAAGGGAAGCTGAGACCACAAATAAGGCTTCCTAAAACAGTTTTTATTTGTTAGTTTTAAACTAAGGGAGGTTTTTTTTGTTTTGTATTTTTGTTTTTGTTTTTGTTTTTTGCAGTACGCGGGCCTCTCACTGTTGTGGCCTTTCCCGTTGCGGAGCACAGGCTCTGGGCACGCAGGCTCAGCGGCCATGGCTCACGGGCCCAGCCGCTCCGCGGCATGTGGGATCTTCCCGGACCGGGGCACGAACCCCTGTCCCCTGCATCGGCAGGTGGACTCTCAACCACTGCGCCACCAGGGAAGCCCTTAAACTAAGGGAGTTTTTAAGGTTACCTGTTTTACTTATGTATGTATATATATATTTTTTGCATCTACCTTTTAATTTGGTATTTTCATAGGCACCAATAAAACAGCTGTTTAAAATGAGAGCTCTCTAAAAATTTAGCAATTTAGAAGTTTCTCCAATTTAAAGAATCCAATGTCTGGCCATTGATGAATAGTATCTTAATAGCAACTCAAACCAATAAGACGCAAGAGGCAACCCCACAAGAGAGCGCAAAGAATGCAGCCTTCTTAAAATACAGAAAGTTTACTCCCCATAATAGTCTAAGAAACTAAAGGTCTTTTTTGTGCAGGTAGACACAACAAAGGTTGAGATGACAAGGCCCCTTATGGGCTGGGACTCCTTATAACAAATTTTCCTGAGAGCTGGCATAGCCAGACAAGATGACTGCTTGGAATCCCAATCTATTCAGCTGGCTGCCAAATGTACACCATATGTATACCTTCTGGATGGCAAAGACCAAGCTCTCGAAACACGGAATAAAATGCCTAAGAAGATCAGATATAACATTTACATCTCAAAAGCACAGGGAGCGAAATGCAAGTTCCTCCTAGAAGGGCTTTTGTTCCTTTAAGGTCAAAATTTTGAAAAGATGTTTTATCAAGCTGGCTTTCTTCTAATCATTTTTAGAATGTCAAAAGAACCCTATCTTGGCCATTTTAGGGCAAGATTTCCTTTAATTCCCAATTAAACAAGTATTCAATATTTGTAAGTATAAATTCCATATGTACATAAACATGGCTGGAGTGTTAGTTGGAGGCTGGCTTTCTGATGCCCTTCATTTTACCCAGCCCAGAGGCTCAGTGTCTTTCAACTGAATAAATCCTTGTATCTTTTAACCAGGCTCCTCCAGTATCTTTAAACTGGGGTGGAGGTGATTTTGGAGAGGCAGAAGTGAGTGGTGGCATGAAGCAAGATCTTAATTCCCTGCCCAGGAATTGAACCCGGGTAGCCTGGATGAAAACCAGGAATCATAGCCACCACACCCCATGGCTCTTGCCCCCAGTGAAAAATGCATTTCTCATGGAGGTAAAAACTGTAAAAACAGGTACAAAGTTTATTATTAGAGACATAGCACAAGTGGGAGACAACACAGAGAAACAGTTTGTTTAGCAAGGCAGAGATGCACGCCCCGAGAGAAAGAGTGTGGGCATCCTCCCTAAGGAGAAGAAGAGTGATAAAGAGGCAGTTAAGTCGTTTATATAGGGCAGTTCTTCCGGGTCTTTGTTTACCTTTGGCCAATTATCTGGCTTCTTTTTCCACACCTGACCTGCCCTAGGACCCTCCCCAACATGTGTGTGCAACGTTTTTCCAAGTTGGATTTCAGCCCAAAGGCCTATGGGGTGGCCTTAGCATCACATATTATGGGGTGGTGAGCCCTCCTTTTCGACCCTCAAGGAGACTTTCTGCCCATGTGCAATGTGTCCCTTGCCCCAAGAAGGGGAAATATGTGACCTCTTGACCCTTTACTCAAACAAGGTTTAGCCCCTCTCTGTTCCAGCTATGACTGTTATCTTAAGGTGGCCCTGAGCAAGGGCAGCCAGGGAGGGGAACACAGGATGCTGGAACCCAGCAGATCCTCTCCTGTTATTCAGCTGTACACACCCTGCATGCATACACGTGCACACACAAACACACTTGCACGCATGTACACATGAACAGAACTGAACACAGAGTGGAGACTCCCAGCCCGGGCGGCGTGTGGTTGGGCTTGTCAGATCACCCCTCAGCTTTTGAAGGTATCCACAGGAGATGAAGCCTGGCTATTTACACTGTCTCTGTCATTGCTTCCATTTCGGAGAGCAAACAGGAGACTGATTTTCAATGTCTAACCTGGAGGCCATCTATCTCCTGTCCCAGGAAATGCAAACGGGAGTCTAGCTGTAAGTGTCCAGCCCGAAGCCCATGTTTTCCTCCCTCATGAAATGTAAAGAGGCCAGTTGTAAATGTTTAACCTGGGGCCCATCTATCTCCTGGCTCAGGGGGAGGGGGGACAAATCCCATTATACACCACAAAATAGAACTAACTCAGGATCATCAACCAATAATTGGGAGATCCTACAAACAATAAATGCTGGAGAGGGTGTGGAGAAAAGGGAACCTCTTGCACTGTTGGTGGGAATGTAAATTGATACAGCCACTATGGAGAACAGTATGGAGGTTCCTTAAAAAACTACAAATAGAACTACCATATGACCCAGCAATCCCACTACTGGGCATATACCCTGAGAAAACCATAATTCAAGAAGAGTCATGTACCAAAAATGTTCATTGCAGCTCTATTTACAATAGCCAGGACATGGAAGCAACCTAAGTGCCCATCAACAGATGAATGGATAAAGAAGATGTGGCACATATATACAATGGAATATTACTCAGCCATAAAAAGGAACAAAACTGAGTTATTTGTAGTGAGGTGGATGGACCTAGAGAGTGTCATACAGAGTGAAGTAAGTCAGAAAGAGAAAAACAAATACCATATGCTAACACATATATATGGAATCTAAAAAAAAAAAGAAAAAAAATAGTCAGAAGAACTTAGGGGCAAGATGGGAATAAAGATGCAGACCTACTAGAGAATGGACTTGAGGATACGGGGAGGGGGAAGGGTAAGCTGGGACAAAGTGAGAGAGTGGCATGCACATATATACACTAGCAAACGTAAAATAGATAGCTAGTGGGAAGCAGCCGCATAGCACAGGGAGATCAGCTCAGTGCTTTGTGACCACCTAGAGGGGTGGGATAAGGAGGGTGGGAGGGAGATACAAGAGGGAAGAGATATGGGGACATATGGATATGTATAACTGATTCACTTTGTTATAAAGCAGAAACTAACACACCACTGTAAAGCAATTATACTCTAATAAAGATGTTAAAAAAAAGAATATATGAAACATTATGCTGGGACTCTATAAAGCCATGGACATTATATCATGATTATATGTTTAAGTAGCTGAAAGTCATTTGTAGTCTTAATATGCATGGATGATATAATAAAGGACATGATGAACATGGGCCTTAAACCAAAATAATAATAATTGTGAGATCCGAGAACCAGGAGAGACTCACCCAAATTTGTCTAAACTCATGGAAGAGGCAAATGGGCACAAGAGGCTCTTGCTGGTACCAAGGCTCCTGATCCTCAGGCAAAGGAGTGAAGTCTGCTCTGGGTCCCTTTGTGGTCACCGAAACTATTGACTGAAAGAAAACTGCACAATGTGAAATCTGAGTTAAGTTTTATTTGGGGAAATTATTGAAGACTATAGCCCAGAAGACAACCTCTCAGATAGCTCTGAGGAACTGCTCTGAAGAGGTAAGGGAGGAGCCAGGATATATATAAACTTTTTGCTGGTAAAACATGTAGTCAAGCATCAAAAGATTACCGCTAATCACAAAGAAGAGAAATCTCACCGATTTTAGTGCTTTTCTCTGTATGGGAAGATGCAACAATCTGGGGTCATTTGAAACTTTCCCTTAGATATGCATCTTAACTGTCTAAGGGCCAATATATCCAAAGCCCAGAATGTTTCTTGTCTTTCTTCATCCTGAATTCCTCAGAGTACACTGTCTGTAGGCAACTACAATGGCTAATAGCTTGATCATTGTAGAACTGGAATGGCAGGCAACACTTTTTTCTTTACACAAGAGGTGAAGAATGAGCAGAGCTGGATCCTAGGAAAACCAAAGCCAACAGAGCAAACCAAGTATATTACCCTTGATTCTTCAACCATTTCTTTTTCATCTCATAGGAAGCTTGGATGTTTCTTTCCACCAAACCCCTTCTAAATCCCTCACATAAACAATATTTTTCAAAATTCAGTTGAGTAAGGGAAGATCTACTGAGAAATATGACCCCGCTTCCTGAGACTTTAAGCCAGTATTTAGCCAGAGATTGAAAAAGTAGGAGGAACAGTACCCAAGTAATGAGGGGAGGAGAAACCATTTCTCCAAGGCCTTTTCTGTCTCTACATGGCTGAGTTCAGACTAGGGAAGACAGGGGGGAATGAACTATGAAGCTGCTATGTATTAAATAGCAAAGAGAAAAGTCAGGATTGTGGGTACAAGTCATTCATATTTATACAATAAATTATAGGCTATTCTTTTTTGTTTCTTTGTTTGGGGACTATGGGTATCATAGAATGGGGGCAAAGAAATGGGAAGGAAAAACCGAAGAAGTGGTTGTGGCTGGGTTGTTGGAACACTTCTCAAATTGCATAAGTGAAAAGGTTTGAAAAACTTTACTCTGTGCTAACCTTTAAATCTTGGCTCCCTCACAGCTCCTGGAAGAGATCAATCAGGTCAGTTTTCCCTTTTCTCTGTTCCTCCTGGTCTCTGGGCATTGGTCCTCCCAGCCAGCACTGCCTGTACCCATAAATGAGGCCTGTGGTGATGTGCCAACATCAGTGGTATTGCTACTCCGAGGTCACACCTGTTGCATTAGTGGGTGAGCAGACTCTCCTCTGACTTCTCCAGTCTTCAGTTCTTTCCCTATTACTGAATGCCACAGTGCAGAGGGGAAGGAAATATTTGCAGAAGGAAAGGCAGAGGCAGGAGGCTGATATTGAGAGAAACTCAAATCTGATCTCCTCTATTCCCTAAGACCCCTCTGTATGTCCAAGCTGGTGCCACTATCAAAGAACATAGAAATATCTCCTATTCACAGTGGAAAATGCTAGAGCCAAATCTTTATACATCTCCAAAAGAAGCTCATGTCACTACACTGTTTCAATTTCTGGTCCCATTGGTTAGTTGCAATTATATATACAAATATGATTATGCAAGCAGTCCATGCCCCTTTGTTCAAATTTTTTATATCCTGTATCAATTACTGATTATACTCACCTTAGGCGGAGAGTAGAAAAATGTTGCCTTCCCCATAGACTCTCAAATTAAGCGAAGTTTAAAAGAATTGTAAGTGAAACAAATCTTGTTCATTAGATATTAATAACCAAGTAGGTACTGGTTTTTCAGAGTCTAGAAACTGCTTCTGAGGTATATACATCCCAGGCTGACTTTTACCTTGACAGGAAGGTATAGGACAAGAGCACTTCAGAATCAGCCCACCTTCAGAGGCCCTCACAATGTTTGCCTAACTACAAATCATGTCTCCTGAACTTTTCTGAGCCCATACCAGGAACCTGAGACCTATCCCGCATGACACCTACCCACCCACTGCTACTAGGCAAAAAATGACAAAGAACAGATTCTGTCCCAGGCAGTTCCCCAAGTTGTGTCTGCTCCATTTCCAGCCCTAGTCCTAATAGGAATTAGCCCAGAAAAACTCCTAGTTGCAGCTGGGCCCTTCCTTACGCCCCACCCACCTCTCATTCACCTTTACCTGCCTTCGTCTTTCCATTTCCTATTCAGGAGTAACTCCAAAAGCTTTTCTTCTCCTCAATCCTCCATGGTCTACAAACTTCAAAAATGACAGAGTGACTCTCACATGCAGAGATTCCCTTTCTCCAGCCCAAGGAGACACATCTTGGTATCATGATGATCATTTGTTGGATAATAAATCTGAACAGATCCAAATACACGAGACTGGATATTACAAATGCAAGACTCGAAGATCCTCTCCCAGTGACCCCGTACATATGGATTTTTTATCTGGTGAGGAAAGAAAGGAGGGAGTCTCTGAAATTAAACCACTGGGCAGCATGTCTAAGGGCTATGCTAATGCAGGGAGCCTAGGCAGGGCTGTAAACAGGCATGAGGATATTTGATGTATTGACCCCAGTGGGGAAAATAAGGAGATAGGACAGCAACAGAATGCTGCCTTGTCCATCCTCTCCATCCAGAGAAGTATTGGTAAGTATTGGTAAGAAGTATTGGTAAGTATTGGTAAGTATGGGGGAAGTCACCAGGAAAAAGGGACTTGGGTCTGAAGAAATGTATGGTATAAAACTTCTCTTTTAACAATATGTATAAGGATTTCTTAAGGATATTTTCTGGAAATTAGTTCATTATCCTAGGACAAGGGAGAACTGGGTTTTGGGATCATGTGGAAATGTTGATGGAGGACAGTTGCAGGTATGTATAGGACTGCAGCTCTTTCTTCATGGGCAGAAATGAGAGTTTGAAGAAACAAGCATCAGGAAATAAATTGATTGCGTTCCTCCACTCTTTGCAGACAGACTGATCATCCAGGCTCCACACCCTGTCTTTGAAGGAGATGATGTTGTTCTGAGATGCCAGGGGAAAGAAGCAACAAGTGAAACAGTTTTATACAAAAATAAAAAAGAAATTAGGAAGAGTTCTATATCAAACTTCACACTAAATTCAGTCTCCAGGGACAATGGCAAATATCATTGTACTGCTTCTAGGAAAAGGTTTTGGGGAATGAAGAGAGACATTTCAAAACCTCTAACAATTCAAGTTCAAGGTAATGGATGCCCTCCTGTGGGTAATACGACTTGGCAGGGAAACTGTGTGAGGATTTAGGGAGGGGCTCATCAGTGGGGATTTCATGAAAATCCTCCAGTCATGGGAGGGAGATGGGAAGTGGTTCCACCTACTTGGGTCTCTGTGTTCCGATAGCTGGTGCTGAAAGCACACGTGCATCTTTCCAGGAGCCCTGAACCTCACTACCTTGGGAACTGTGTTTGTTCTTCTCTCTAGAGCTGTTTCCCCCTCCTGTGCTGACAGCCAGACCCTCCCAGCCCATAGAGGGGAGACCGGTGACTCTGAAATGTGAGACTTGGCTCCCTCCACAGCGGTCATACATTCAGCTTCAATTCTGCTTCTTCAGAGAAGAGCAGGCCTTGGCATCAGGCTGGAGCAGCTCCCCAGAGCTCAATTTACCTACCATGTGGAGTGAAGACTCAGGGTCTTACTGGTGCCAGGCAGAGACAGTGACTCACCATGTCAGGAAAAGAAGCTTGAGATCCCAGATACATGTGCAGAGTGAGTGTCTGTGGGGCTGCACTTCCAGAGTCAGAGCTGGGGAGAGGAGAGGAGAGCAATGACATTTCCTGCTCCCTAGGACACTGAACATAACAGAGAGGAGAATTTCAGCTGTCCTGGTATCCTTCTCTCTTCAGGTTCAACACTGGCCTAATGTCCCTAGAACATTCTCTTCCATCTAACTCAGTTAATAACAGTTATTGATCAGTTACTGGGTCCCCAACCCTGTGGGGGGGGTGGTTACAGAGACTTACAGGATATGTTCTCTCAAGAGTCAACAGATAGGGCTTCCCTGGTGGCACAGTGGTTGAGAGTCCGCCTGCCGATGCAGGGGACATGGGTTTGTGCCCCGGTCCAGGAAGATCCCACATGCCGTGGAGCGGCTGGGCCCGTGAGCCATGGCCGCTGAGCCTGCGCATCCGGAGCCTGTGCTCCACGACAGGAGAGGCCATAACATTGAGAGGCCCGCGTAGCGCAAAAAAAAAAAAAAGTCAACAGACACAGATGACCACATGCAGTCTTTAGAGGTCCCTATGCTGCTTCCGTTTGTTGACCTAAACATATTCCAAAATAAAAGTGGAAGACAAACATGAACTGGAATAATCAGAAAAGAATGTGGGAAGATGGAGGTGAGACTGGAGAAGAGTCTTGAAGGATAGGAAAGGGGTTTGAATTTCAGGATAGAAGTAATATTCTCAGGGTTCACTCTTATTTTGTGATCCATCAGCTCACCAAAGATTCCTTAGATATAAATGTAAATAAAATGTGACTGCAGTCAGCATTAGGTTTAAGAAGATCAGGAGCCTAGTCCCCACATTCCCCAAGAATGGGAACTGTTGTATGTGGTGGGAGGGGTGTTTCTGCCTTTATAATAACATGCACAATTAATTCCTTATTGCCCACTTTGGACCCCTGCTTATTGTACCTGCTGCTATGGGCTTGTTCGTGACAGAACCAGCCTTCTCCTTGACCCTGAAGTTTCTGCCATGAGAACCCTCATGTGTCATCTTGTGTCCTCCCAGGAGTCCCTGTGTCTGATGTAAATCTAGAGATCCGGCCCCCCGAGGGGCAGCTGATTGAAGGAGAAAATCTGCTCCTTATCTGCTCAGTAGCCAAGGGTACAGGGACTGTCACATTCTCCTGGCACAGAGAGGGCACAGTGAGAAGTTTGGGAACAAAGACCCAGCGTTCCTTGTCGGCAGAGCTGCAGATACTCACTGTGAAGGAGCATGATGCTGGGAGATACTACTGTGCAGCTGACAACATTCACGGTCCCATCCTCAGTAAACTGATTAAAGTCACACTGAGAAGTAAGTTCCCGATTCCTTCTATTCAGCCTCGGTTCACAAGCCAGGGTTTAGGCGTTCTATCAGCCATGAGGCTCTTTGGAAGAAGGCAAAGGAACAGAGTTGTGAAGATTTAGAAGCTAACCAAGGAATGGCAAAGATGACAAAAGTTGAAGATATTTTACTTGTGGAGAGGAACGTGGTGATGAAAACAAAATTATTTAGGATTACTCTTCATGGTTCAAGAGATATATCTATATTTAAGTTTCTTGAGTGGGGTTATGAGTCTGTCACAGCATCAGAGTCCTCTGACAGTCTACTATCTCTCTCAGTTCCAGTGTCTCGCCCTGTTCTCACTCTCAGGGCTCCTGGGGCCCAGGTTGTGGTGGGGGACGTGATGGAGCTTCACTGTGAGGCCTGGAGAGGCTCTCCCCCGATCCTGTACCGATTTTATCATGATGGTGTCAGCCTGGGGAGCAGCTCAGTTCCCCCTGGAAGAGCATTCTTCAAATTCTCTCTGACTGCAGAACATTCTGGAAACTACTCCTGTGAGGCTGACAATGGCCTGGGGGTCCAGCTCAGTGACAGAGTGACTCTCAGTGTCACAGGTTAGTAGGGGTGCCTGCAGCAATTACAGCCCAGAATAGACTGTGTCTTCTCTTTTGGGCTACTTGCTGGTGTGACATTCCAGCAGACTCCCCACTTTTTCTTCCTCTACCTGAGAGTCCTGGGATTCTTTCTTCTGACTCTACATTCAGGAACTTAGGCCATTCCTAATGGTTTTTCTGCATTTATCAAGATGGTCATATGATTTTTATTTTTTATTTTATTGATGTGATGTACCATGTTGATTGATTTGCA